>NC_143393.1:51410246-51565278 GCF_980474605.1 Leiobunum rupestre
CTCGTTTTGAGACATCCTTTTAGGGATTTTCTTAGCCTTTCTTAAAGCGCAATGAACAGTTTCGGAATGAAAAGGACAGTTTAATTCAACGTCTTCTAGTTCTGATAATTTAGGACAACCGGTATCTTCGATGTTAGTTACTGAAACGCCGAGGAGTGTCGATAATACTGCAGCTTTTTCTAAACCTTTGGTGAAAAACGAAGTCGCTTTTTCCGCTATCTGATTGCAAATGTCACGTCTCGTTCTGTAAGGACGTTCGCCGTCATCCCATCGAAGGTGACAAATGTTATGAGATATCCATCTGCATTGTCTTTTATCTTCATTTGAAAGCTCTTTGAAAAACTATGGAGATTTGAAAGTAAACACTTCCGATTCTTCAGTTTCTAATACTACGTAAGCTAATTCTTTAACAATCCACTCTCGATTAACCCTAAAGAAATTTCCTTCTATAATAGACTTCATTTTGGAATAAAGACCGCCGATTCTTCACCCGGTATTAAACCTGTTCGTAGTAAATACTGATCTGGAGTGTGAGGTTTCAAGTCAACTAATAAATACCCAAACTTCCGTGACGTAGCTTGTTGAAACGCATCAATAACGTATTTGCTATTGGTTGGAAATATCTGCCTCGCGAGATGATAAATTGTTGATTTATCTCGTGGTGATTTAAAAATAAATAGATAATGAGCATTTAAATTTAAAGTTCTTATTTCTTTTCCGGGGTAATAAAAGTTTTGCATTAAAATTAGTACGGAAGTGTTTCTGTGATGAGATCCACGAATAAATAAATTAGTTTTATCTTTATTATTAGATATCTCGCATAATAAATCGTCTAATATAACTAAATTCCTAATTTGCGGGTTTAATATATTAACGTCGAGTAATCCTTCGTGAAACTCGACTGAAGGTGTGTGTTCTAATATTGATTGAAATAGTTTCGGCTGATACTCGGTATAACACCATATTATCCTCTCCGGAGGAGGGGATATGCAGGTCTTCTTACGTTGAATCAACCGTCCCACCAGGAATGACTTTCCGCATTGGGTGGACCCGGCTACAAGCCCATTCATGGGATGTTGTAAGCTTAAATCCATAATGGTTAATGAGAATCGGAACATTAGTGCAATCAATTTTATTAGTTTTTTAACAAGTTTTTAGCATTGCATATTATTAGTGACATTATATTATTTAAAATTTCTTTCGACAATTCACAGCGAAAAGTAAACATTTCAAAAAATATTTTCACAATCTACCGACATAATTATTTCATAAAAATGCAAATCTACACGCTTAGAATAATCCGTCATGATACAATCATGCTGGAGTTGAGATGGATGATTAATTTGACAGCCATTGCACGCTTTCTTAAGAGCTTCGTGTAATTGTTTAATTACAACGTTAGTCATCGCCTCCTTTATTTCCTTGATTTGCTTTAAACACTTCTGATTAAATCGTACTGGTCGAGGAAATTCAACCAAGAAGATTGAGCGAAAGCTACCCCCTCTTTATTCGGTAACAGTTTTCCATAGTTTACCCCATAACCATGGTACATTTGTCTAACATCTAAAAGCTTTTGTTCGGCAAATCTATGAACCGAAAACCGTTCGGTTTCAGAACCTGTGAAAACCCATGAAGTTTCAGCTTCGTTATTGAAATAAGCTTCAATAGCATCTTTCTTTGTCCATAGCTCTTGCAGTTCCGCTTCTGTTAGTTTGATGCCCTTTGTTAAATCTAATAGACCGCAGTAGATGGTTTCATCTGCATAAACGATTAACCCTTTATCACCAGACACAGGAAATGAACAATTCCTATAAAATGAATACATTAAGACAAGTTAAGAATTATCACTGAGTATTCCTACTTACATTTTAAGGTTCCTCGGAGTCACTTCCAATTCAATTCAGATGGTGAACTTTCTAAATATGGTCTTACTATTATACGGTTTTCCCTTTTTATACTCTGAAATTATTTATCTTCGATATCTTATTTATTAAAATGGGGTTTAAAATTAATTCCATTCCACGTATACGCATTTTGAAGTGTATCGCGTTACGTATATAGGAATTTACCCGGTCCTCATACGGAATCACGTGTACATTTACAATACTTGAGAACGATACGTTTCTCATACTTAAACTTGAAATATTCGTTTTAAATACTCGTACTACATACATACTACTACAATGATATTAAAATGAAGTTTAAAAATATTTCCATTCTACGTCATTTTAACAACGAATATTCCATGACGTCCAAACACTCCGGGTTTTAAATTCAAATAAACCGCGCCTCCCGGGGAATCTGAGCACGCGCGCGGCCCAGGTTATGACTTTTTACATAATTTCAACCTATTCCGTACGATAAAACACGAGATAAAGCCGAATATATACGTTCAAGTACCATATAAGTGTACTCTTGAAATTTGAGATAAAGGAGATAAATAAACAAGTTGGCCTGAACACAATATGTTGATATACGAAAAAACAAACCGTCGCGAGAAATACCCTAAATACATTGACTTTTCGACGATTTTACCCCCATTTCACCCCTTAAATCCCGGATCCCGATCCCGAACCCAAACTCGAACCCGGGTTCGGAGCCTCGCCCTTACTTTCCTTCTACTTCGACTGTTTCTTGTGCTATTTATATTAATATCATATTCCGAACGTTTAAATTCCGAAATATTTGAAAATAAGGTCAAATCCTCGGTAAAATCACCTCTTGAAAAAACTCGAGAAATGGAAATGAAAAAGACAAAGCAGTTGGCTAAGCCTAATGTGGAGGAACTTAGCGATGGTGGAGAGATTTGGGAAACGGTGGAAGCTTTATTTAATGTTTGAAGATGTCATGAAGATAATGGGTTTCGACTACAGAAATTCACTTAAAGTCGCGATTGATCACATATGCGCACACGTGCACAACGTTGGCTCACAGATTTCCATTACGATTGCTTATACGTTTGCTCACACGTTCCAACAACGTAGTCTTACATGATCTCACCATATTGCCTCACACGTTTGAATTAATAATAATAATAATAACATTGTAGCCATTACATTGACTTACACGTTACAAGAAAGTATTTTTACACGATCCCACCACGTAGGCGGTGGTCTCTGAGAAATCAAGGGCCCAAAGATACGGGCCCCTGAGGGCCTCAATGGGTATCGTAATAGAACCGTTTTTAAATTTTGGTGATCATTACCCAAAATGAATTGTTTAACATACCTGGTTTTAGAAATAAGATAGCGAAACGCGATCGATTTAATTGGGTAATTGACATAATTTTTTACTTTAAACGATTTTTTTTAGATACCAGTCCTTGGAAATAAGCTAGCAACAGCGACCTTTACCACAGCATCTAACTTTCCAGTCATCGCCAGCGCCTCCGAAACGGAAAAGACGCGCGGTCATTTGTTATTAAAGGCATTCTTATGTATATTGATTGACCTTACACGTTATTTTATAGAATCGCAGAATATATTGAAAAATAATTACGACCGAAAAATTAGTTCCATATTATTGAAAGGCATGAAAGTTTGCGTTCGTCTGGCAACGCTGCCCTCTTTAAGGATTTCGCGCAAGCGCATTGAGAAACTAACGGAGATAAAAGGATAACCAGCAGAGACCAGAGGGAGTTCCAAATTAAAATACTCATTTATCTTTGGCCGTAAGCGTAAAAGCTTTATATCGCGAGCGGAGAGGCTGGGGATCGAAAACCACCAAGTCCAGTTATAACAAAATGAACACTCATTATAGGCGCTAGCGCCATCTGTCATGCTGTCACGGGTTAAGACTACTACTCTTTTCTTTTCTAAGAAAATGAATGTTTTTTTTTTAAATATTTCACATTTGTGTAATGTTACACTTAACAGACTGCATATTTAGTATACTTAATAGAGGAGGTTTGAACTCATGATTTTAAACGAAATAAAGTTTCTGTTTTTGAATACCTAAATACATATTTATGAAACGAGTAATTTTAAACATTTGGAAAGGAGTGTTTTAGATTATTAACAACACACGCAGATAACACTATTTGTTACATTAATTTAAAATAATGTATTTAAACACCTAAAAAAAAAGGTTCTAGCACCAAACAAATTAACTGTTGCTTCCTGGGTAAGGGAAAGTGACCTGCCCTTTCGGAAGACGCCTGAAAAGCTCGAATTTAAGATACATAAAAACCCTATGTAATTGAATATAGACATATAGAACATATCGTAGGAAAAATGATTTTTAAAATTATTGAAGAATAAATACCGGACAATATTGTATTGTATTTTCCAAACCATAACGAGCGAGTTATATAAAATTGCATCGATAAAATGGTCTGAAAAAATCGACGCTGTATTTTCAAATCCCTATTTTACCCTGTTGTTTAAAAATTTCTTTAAAGTTCAATCACTAAGCTTTTCCTAATATCGGTTTATTTTAGTTATTAAAGTTGGCTCCACAATAGAGCGTTCTATAAAATCGGCCCAAAACCGGCCAAACGTTTCATACAGACTAAAGAACTAGTTCAGCCGGACAAAAAACTTTTGTTATTCTTTGGTTTAAGAGAATTCGGCTTATGTCCTGTCTTCATATGAATATTTAAGAGACGTACCTTTTAGGAGTTGTAGGAGGGACCCTAGGTGTGGAAGTATGTTTGGGGTTAAGAATATTTTCATGATCTCAGTTTTTTTTAAAGCCGTGGATTTGGGACTAGTATTTTGCTTATTGGCCATCACACATTTATGACAAAAATCATGTAAAATACGAAAAACGGCGCGGAAAGCTGGAAATTAGTGAAGCCTAGGCTAGCAACTACGCTACTCCTAAAAATCGACTGCTATCAATTCCTTACGGGACTGCCAGATAAATATTTTTCTCTCACACGAAAAACCGGCCAAAACCTTCACCGCCTCCGAACTCAAAAGGGGGAAAGCACCCCACATCGATTTTATAGAACGCTCTATTAAGATAAACACTTTTAAATACTACATACTATTTAATGCTCCAAAATATTTATTTTGTAAATCCGGGAAAATAACCTCCATTTATATGTGAAAATACCCACTTTATTAACTCGGCGGAAAACGACATTTAAAACTGTACATACTTTTTCAATAATGACGCGCGCTACTGCAGAAGGCGACCGAGTTACCATGGCTACAAACTGTGTTGCTTAGACGCGGTGTTGTTTGTTCAAGTTTTAATAAGAGCCAGCCTTTGTGCATTCATTTAAAACCAGCTTTTTTATGTTATGTTAATAGTAAATTTTACCTTAAAAATGGTATTTTTATATTAAGAGAAATAAATAGTTTTAAAAATCATCAATTTTCATGAAGCGATAAACATTTGTGTTGCGTCCTATTTTTAATAAAAAAAATCTTATTTTATTCCTATAACCGAAGAGAATTATTCTATATAAAGCATAAGTTATTAGTTTAACATAAGATGCAATAACCATTTTCCAACTTTTTCTTTTAACATAAATTTGCCCAAAATATTAATTATTTTTCCCTATTTTATCTCCTACTCTTGTTTAATTCTTCACGAAGAATTTATCAGAGAGTTTAACTGTTATCATTGTATCTAAACCATAATCTGATGATAATATTAGCGAATAAGTAGATTAGTCCATTATGAAAAGGGATAATAAAGCTAAACCCTAAACAAATTTGAAGAAATTTAAAAACTTACTAATAGCTCGTAGCGATAGGTCTTCGAGCAAAAAAAAAGACGCGAAACTCGTACTAAATAGATCTTCGAGTGAAAAACTAAATTAAATTAAATTAAATAGTCAGATATTCCAACGGTAGACCGGTTTCGTCCTATTTGAGACTCGTCAGTACCGTGCGGGAAATCTGGCTCGCGACTATAACACCGAATAGATAAACTAAGCCTAAATATGAAAAATTTCAAAATGACAAAGTCTGGTCGGGAAATATAAGAAAAGATCTGAAGCGTTACTTCGCTTAATGAACGTAGCTGTTGCTTCAGAAAAGCGTTTAATGGGAGGAGAACGAATTTTGAAAAACAACTTTAATTTTTGTAATCGCAGATTTAACCTACGTCGCTAGTTTTAGGTGGGGTTAATTAAAGAAGCAGTATAATTTATTTTTCCTTCTGAGTTATTTTGCAGATGAGAGCATTGTGGCGTTAAATTGGATTATTGACTTTCCATAGCCTAATAAATTCCTGGTTCTGGGTAAAAGTAATAAATTTTAGCACGTAAGAAATATAAATTACTGAAAAAGTTAACGTATAGTAACAATAATACATGTATATGAAGCCAATTGTGTTTAATTATATTCCATAAGTGTAGCTGCGAGTCGAAATAAAACGTAAAAGCTGTAACAAAGCTTACCAAACTATAAAAGTACTTTTAACTAACATATTGCTAATAGAAATTTTCCCATTTAAGTAAACACCTAAATCGATCTATAAGTTAGACGAGGTTTATCTATTTAAATTTGTACTCAAAAGTTGTTCGAAGCAACTGTTTACATATTCTTTCCTGAACAAGGGATGTTGAATTTTCTCTGCTTTTAATATCATCTATCGGTTAAAGTTTCAATGTGTAACTGGAAAAACAGCAGTTAAATCAAGTGTAAAAACACGCTTAAAAAAGAGCTGCGAGGGTGTGGCTAGTAGTTACAAAATAAATTCGCTAAGACACCTGCTGACAAGCTCTATAGAGCCATAAATGTAAACAAATATATGTTAACACAATTCGAATCATAATTTATATGCACTTTCAGATATTATGATTTGACTACTCTTATTTACAATGTAACTTAAATATTTACTTAAAAGCTATAATCAATCTCAATTAATAGCTTAAATCGGCATATTTATATTTTGTAGTAAAAATAATTTTATAAGCAAACGTTCTTCAACAAATTTGAATCTAATTACCGTTATTTTTGTCAAATTGTTCTTTACTTTTTTTCAAGTTGAACATCACGGCCTAATAATTTGTACTACTAGGCATAAGTAATCTTAATGAAATAATTCTGTTCACTTATCTTTTAAACGCGTATCTGCTGGAATTGTTTCAAACAAAAGAAGTAACCGAGTTTTTGCTCTATGTCAGAATTAACGGTTTCATTTCGTTGGTTGAGTACACTGGTAAAAATTCATTCCATCAACCTCTATAAATGCACAGGAACGTATTAGAGTATATCCAATCGGCTTAAGCAATAAGAATGTCGAACCGCTAGAGCCGACAATACCTATCCTTCCAGGTACGTAACGGCCACCATCTCGACCAATACCACCAACGATGACCAGAGATCACGGCATCGTTTTCAACACTGTACCAGAAATAATTGTAATTATTATTATAATTTAGGTCTGATTTCAAACAATTTATAAAGTTTTATCAATTAATAATTATATTCTTCAATTTGGATCAAAAGTATTATTTCTGATCATGTTTTCAATTTCGAGAAATCAATAATTTATTTACATAAAATTTCAATTACAGCCCTTTCTAACCATTTTCTTTTATATTTTTAATTTTTTTTATCATTTTCGTCTTGTTACGAAAAAATACACAAAACTAATCAAAAATTGGTCAAATATATAAAATTCATAAATTTTTATTTATTTTAACCAAGTAATAAAGTCTAATTAAATTTCTTAAATATTGATCAAAGATATTAATTCTGATAAAGGTTGATCAATTTATTTCGAGTGTCAGGTTCTGAGATGATGCTAGGCATTACGAGTCCAGGTCGTCATTGCTTATTTCATGATTTGAGGGGAAATAACGACCATAAAAAGGTGGGCAGAGTGTAAACATTCATCAATAACGACTCGCATAGTAAACATATCCAACATGCGAATCGTTTTTAGGCTAAAAAAGATCATTTCAAAGGAAAAACAAAACGGTTTTAACATATCTTGCCAAGTTAGCAAAAAGGGCACTGCTCGGTACCCTCACGGCTCCAGCTAGAGACCCCCGAGTCAGTGGCGGCTCAAGATACAATTTGCAACTGGGCGCCCCTCTTTACTCTAAACATTAGAGAAGGTTCTTTTCAAGTGGCCGCCACTCACAACGTCTACTCAATGGGCCACCCTTCTTTTAATCCTTCCCGACCCCAAGTGGTGTTCTTTCCGTGAATTTTCTCTAGAGCGGACAGGTCCCAACGATTTCAATAACGTCAATGAAGGTTTAGGTAAATAGGGAGTTTTAAAATGCAAAATTCTAAACTTTTTGTTGTCGGAAAGATTGAAAAGGATTTTGCTTGAAAATCTGGGTGGCGCCTATTTGGTGATTGCGAAAAAGATTGCTGGTGTGGAAGATTTAACTGGAATAACTTTAACGGTTAGTAGTGTTCGAGCTGATTAATAAAATGTCAGTGCGATCCGAACCAATTGACGTTTGCTGAAATAGTCTCCATTAGTAATTAAAAAAATTAAAAACAGAAAATTAATATATTTCAATATCAATTTGAAAATCTTTAAGCAATCTAAGCCGTAGGCACTAACTAGCAATATATTATATGAATCTAGATAAAGGTGCCCCTCTATCGATCCCATTCTGTTTTTACGCATTTGTTTATCCTTAAACGATGATTCATTCAAGTGATTCAGAAAGATTTTATTTAACTAGTTTATCCATCAGCAAACTGAGTTTTCGAAAAACAATATGTTTAAATTCATGCGTTGTAAGAGAAAATGGAGACCTACCGGAGCTTTGTATTTTAGTCTAAAGTACATGTTCTTTGAAACTCTCTATTTACTTGATAGGAATAAGTCTGAAAATGAAAACCGAATTGAGAAAATATAGTGCACTTGGGATACTATCGCGTTTATGTTTGACATTATTTTTCTCAACAACGCTGTCGTCAGTGATCACCTTACCCGTCACTTTGAAGCATTACGACTCGTTGGAAGATTTCGATAATTACGAGGGCCACAATGGCAAAATCACAGTTGAGACGCCTCAAATAAGAATCAAATTACGGAATTCATTCTTGCCTTAATTTAACTGATAATGGTGTAAAGTAAGACACTCGTGCCGGTGTGTTGATAATCTTCATTCGCCAAAGGAGGAAGCGCCAAAGAATACGAGGTGATTGAAAATGGCGGACAAACTGAAGGGAAATGGCGGCGCCCAAGTTCTGCGCGAAACAAAATAAATAGGGGATATCAGGTGGAAATACAAATTAGCCGAAGAACCTTTTGGTGTTTAATTTGTATTATCAAAACTTAAAAATTACTTAAGAAAATTTATTATGAAAGTGGAGGAAAATTATTAAATTTAATGTTTAATTGAAAAAGATTGATAACCTTATTGTTTAATGATCTTTAGAATTAACATTTATTTTGAGTTAGATAATCAATGGATTTTATCCTAATTTATAATAGTTAATTAATTGGGTTAATATTTAGTAATTTAATTTTTGAAACTAACTTTAATATATATTACAATTCTCTATCGGTAATCTAGTAGCTAATACATCATGTATATAACTAAATTATATTATTCTATTTTATTTAGATACTATCAATGATATTAAACACTCCAAACACCTTTTCCTTCGATGCGGGCTGACTGTTCCGCTTGTTCCAAAGCGTGTTGAATGTTTCCGTAGACAGCGTTTCTCCTCCGGTACACTTTGGCGAGGCCTAATCTTACCAGGACGACCGAGGCGTTCCCTTCACTTGTTGATACGGAACCCAAAGCCCTGCCGTACTGGTCAGGGCCGTAATTGAGGACGTTGATTTGCCGATTAGAGATGAGTTGCCTTAGTTTAGTCCTGGCTCGAACGGCGAATGGTGGGTGGCCCTTAAGTTCGGGAGCGTCGATTCCGATCAAGCGGACCTTCACGCTGTAACCTTGTCTCAACTCCAATTTGAATGTGTCTCCATCGTAAACGTGGCTTACCTTCCCCGATATTATTTCAGACATTATACACCTCTAAAAATGTAATAACGTTCCTTAGCATCCAAAGGCTCGCAGATTTTGGTCTAAGTGTGAATAAAAGTAGAATCGCTAAAGACAATATACACACAACGAGAGTGAATCCCTTTAAATACTTTAGATTTGAGGATTCTGATTCTGGTTTTATAGGCTAGCGGTTCCGAATATTTCGAAAACTTTTTTTTTTCCAGTCACACCCGTATTTCAGCTCATTTACCCACAAAAAAAACATAAGGCGGGTGAGACAATTACTATACGTAATAACTTGAATCAATTTCACCCACAAATATTTAGCTCTATCATTAACTCGCGGGAGATCGGGCTTCAGAATCAGGTGTCTACAGTGAACACTTTCATAAATATTATTTTCGAAAAAGCTTTACCTATTATAAAACTTGATTATAACGCTTTTAATAAAACACGTTTTAATATATAAGTACAATCATCGTGTACAAATATTTTAAGGTACGATGAAATTCGTTTAGATAAGTGCAGATACTAAATCTTATCCTCTGCCAGCGGTGGAAGATTGATTATCTCCGTTTGCAGAATCACTGCCGGTTATGGCAAAATCCGTAGAGTTATAGGTCCCAATTTGAATAATTTATTTCTCAAACAAAAAGAGTTTCTGTATTAATTTTAATATAATTTCATTTTTAATTATTCGTCATTATTATGCTGAAGTCGGCATTTATACTAAATATTGAATGCTTTGAAATATTCGGAAGGTTTCTCTAAAAAGAAACCATTGTTATCTCTCAACGGATTTATTATTTCAGGAGATAATTCACAATGTATGCCTCTCTGCGAGAGCAGTAAATTATAAAAAAATAAATATCGTCCCAAGAATTTTTATATTATTTTTTTCGTAAAACCTATTTGTGTCAACCTCTCCTATTATTCTAATAGGAGTTTAATTTAATAGTTTAATTAGAAAGTGAAGTAAGAAACATACCGGATAAACAACGCTTGTCCAAAAATTAAAATCAACTGATTTTTCTCGCTTTGTGACACTTATCGACGATCGGGAAATATCAAAGACGGTTAATCGGTCCGGTCAAAATAACAACTTTGAGCCGATTTGTAATTTTGTACTCAACGGATAATTTGTTATCGTAGTTATCGTCCGTTGACGCAAAACACGATTTCGTCTAGTTTTAGTTTTGGTTATAATTATCAACGCCACTTTCTATGGCGTCATCGATGCACAATAAATGTAAACTGATAAAATGATTAATAAGTTCATAGGTCTCATAGATATCCCTATCACTTTATGGTCAGTTGCTTGACGTTGCTTATACAGTATATTAGGGAAGTAACCAATAATTATATTTACAGTTATTTTAGAAGGAGACCCAAGCGAACTTTTCCTTTAATAATCAAAATGGCGACTACTGCCATTGCCAGTTTATACTTTGTATGAAGTGTATCGTTACTGTGGCTTAATGTTTTAACCAGCTTGATATCCAACATTTTGTCTCTGTAACGCTGCCGGGAGTAGTGGCTCACTCCTGTAATCCCAGGCGTGAGTTCGGCTTGAGTTTTTGGAGAGTGCGCTTCGTTCTTGTTTTGCTCTCTGTGTTTCTCTAGCTAAGCCTTAGCTGCATTTTCAGTGCAGTTTTTTTCTAGTAGTTTTGTTAATTATCTTGAATTGGTTAGTAGTTAAGTTACTCGTGTTTCCTCCTGGTTCTCTCTTTTTGAGGTACTGGGATGGATGTTTTAAAGCGGTCTACCTTTTTGGACTGCGATGAAAAAGTATTTTCGAAGCTTCAAGTTCTCGAAACGTTGAAAGTTGATTTCGGGCCTAACGCCGTTTCGTCTGTAGTTCCGGCCGATGGGGACTTTTTCGTCACATTTTTTCGGGAAGAGGACGCTAGGATTTGCGCTGATGCTGGTGTGGATTTGAATGGTCAGCGCTATGGCGTGTCTGGAGTGTCGAACAAAACAGTCGTCGTAAGTCTTTTGGATTTACCTGAATTTGTGGCGGATGACGCAATTAAGGAGAAGCTCCATTCGCTTAAGTGCGAATTAAAAGGCGAAATTTTATGGCGTAGAAGAGATGGGGTTTACTTTGGTACTAGATCTATACGGGTTACATTGCCGGAGGGAGTCAATTCCCTACCTTATGTTTTGAAGTTGAAGGATATGCTCGGACGGGAGCGATTTTATAAACTCCGTCATGATCTGCAAACCAAGGTTTGTAATGGCTGCCTCTCCTCTGACCACCTCTACATTTCTTGCCCTGAGTTCGTTTGTTACAAATGTAAGCGCCAAGGCCACATTGCTCGCGTTTGCCCAAACAAGAAAGATAAGACTGGCGATGAATCAGCAGCGTCGGCAGGTCTTCCTCCTGTCGGTGCTAATGATCCAATGGATGTTACGGTTGCTGTTATAGATGGAGTAGAGACCCCCAAAGGTCAGGTTTCAGTTGTTATGGGAAATAAACACACGCTTTCATCTGGTCACTCTGAGTCGGATGGTTTGGAACCACCACGAAAGAAACTGGACTCCGTGCTTTTGGACCGGCCTATTCCACCTGAACCCGGCAACGCTCTATTATCACGGTCTACGGGGGAAAAGTCTCACTTGTCTCTAACTGATGACTCTTCGAACCATCTCGCTTAATGTTAACGGACTTCGGAATGACGATAAGATGCTGGAACTTGTAACTTGGATAAAGGACTATGATATTGTATTTTTACAGGAAACTCATTGGACTGGTTTTCACGTAAGCCGTTTTAAAGATTTCTATCGCGGCCGCGTTTTTATTGACAATGACCCTGACACAACGTTTCGCGGTGTCGCCATTTGTTTTCGCGCAGGTCTCGAGGTCATCCCGCGTCGGGTGTTCCGGAGTGGCTATGGTCGTTTTCTACTTGTTTCCGCTGACATTGACGATTTCGCTGTTGATTTTTTGAATATTTACGCACCCAATGATGCTCCGTCGCGTGCCGGGTTTATGTCCTCTGTTTCTCAGTGGTGTATTAATCTGCACCGTCCGATTATCGTTGGCGATTTTAATGATGTCTTAGATTTTCGGCTCGATCGGCGTCCTTTTGCCGATTCGCGTCACACTCTTCGGCCTTCGCCTCTAAAGCTCTGGACTTCGGAGCTTAATTTGCGAGACCCTTGGAGGGCTACCCATAAAGATCATTTTTCACCCATTCGTTCTGGTTTCGTCTACGGTAATTATGTCATGTCGCGTATTGACTACGTTTTTGTTCGTCCACCAGACCTTCATAATATTTCTCGGTGCACCATCTCGCCGGTGCCATTTTCGGACCACAAAGCCGTGTCTTTCATGTTTGACCTAAGCGGCGTTCAGAGAGGTCCAGGAGTTTGGTCATTTAACGCCGCGCTTCTCGAAGAGGAACGTTTTTGTACCGCGATTCAACGAATTGTTGACCGCAGTCGGCATTCGTTGGAATGGCGGGACGATATCTTTCTTTGGTATGAAAACTTGAAAGTCACGGTTAAGGACTATTCAATGTTTTACGCGAAATACCGCGCTCAGCAACGCCGAATTTATCGCGCCGCTCTTCTATCGAATATCGCTTCCCTTGAAGGTCAGTATCCGTCAAACAACACCATTCTTCCTGAGCTATTGGCTGCTCGTAACGCATTGCTGGAATTGGACTTGGAAGTTCTTCGAGGACAAATTCTTCGCTCGAAGACTGAATATCGGGACTTAGGTGAGAAGCCTACTAGTTATTTTCTTCGCCTAGAAAAATACCGCCAGACTGTCAAAGCTATTGGTACATTAACTTCTTCGTCCGGTGACCAATTACGCGATGGCCACGAAATGCGCCAGGAAATCTTTGATTTCTACCGTACTTTATATGCCGCTGAAGATTTGTCTCCTGCGGCGACCGATTCCTTTACAGGACTGGTCCGCAATCGTGTGATAGCCGCTGATAAAGACGAGCTTGATTTGCCCGTTTCCTGGGCTGCCATAGTAGACGCACTGCATCGCATGAAAAAGAACAAAAGTCCTGGACTTGATGGACTTACCGTTGAATTTTGGATATTTTTCTTACCTCTAATTAAGGAAGAATTTCTCCGGATGGTGTCAATAATTGACGACACTGGAATACTCCCTGGAAGTATGAAAATTGGTCTAGTTATTTTATTGCCCAAAACTGGGGATTTATCACTGCTGACGAACTGGCGACCAATTACTCTTTTGAACGTTGATTACAAGCTTCTCTCTAAGATATTCGCCGCCCGCCTAAGTCGTCTCTTACCGTTGATTATTTCCCCCACTCAAACGGGAGCCGTTCGTGGACGAGATATTTCGACCTCGACTAGGACTTTTTCTGACGTGATCGAATTATTGAAATTACGCCAGGAGGAAGGCATCTTGCTCCAAATTGACCTAATGAAAGCCTTTGATCGAGTATCGTGGAACTATCTTTTCGGCCTCCTTGCTGCAATGGGTTTCGGACCCCGTTTCTGTCGCTGGTTGCAAGCGTTCATTGTTGGATCTAAGGCTTGCGTCAAGGTAAATGGATATTTGACGGACATATTCACGCTAGGTCGGTCGGTTCGTCAGGGATGTCCGCTTAGTCCCCTGTTGTATATACTTTCCACGGAGCCCTTGTTTGTGGCAATTAACAGTCATGGAAAAATACCGCCGATAATACTCGTGAATTCTTGTCCGCTGCCGAAGCTCTTTCAACACATGGACGACACAACGATTCTTACATCTTCGGTTTCAGCCGTGTCGTGGGTCATTTCGGTTTTCCGGGAATTCGGCGAGGCCTCGGGAGCTCTAATCAATCCGGCTTAATGTCGCGGCAAGTGGCTCGGTTGCTCTCATGGTCGTGTCGCTGTCTCGGAATGTGGCATCGAAATTACTAGTGCTCCTTTAAAGATTCTCGGTGTTTATATTGGGTACGATGTCGCTACGATCTCTTCGTTGCAATGGGATGAACGATTACGCAAATTCGGCGAAGTTTTACGAACTTGGAAGGGTCGTTCTTTGTCGCTTCTTGGTAAGGTACTCGTGGTTAATACACTCGCGGCTTCTTTGCTTTGGCATGGATTGAAAACTCTAGTTATTCCTCCGTCCTGGGTTGCCAAGTTTCGCACATCGGTGATGGATTTTTCTGGGGTTCCGGCCCACACCACGTCGCTTACAACACTCTGGTCAGAACTCGGCAGACGGGCGGTTTCGGTCTTGTCGACATCGTTACAAAAGAACGGGCGTTTCGGGTCCACGAGGCCCTCTCGTGGTTTTCGGATGCCTCGCCGACTTACGCGCATTATCTTTCCTCCGAGATTCTTGACTATTACGGTGGCGGTACAAAAGTCGGGCTACAAGTTCTACGTCTCACTATCACGGGGAACTACGCTAGAGGTCTTCCGCCTCGATACCAATCCTTGCTTCTGTCTTGGAAGGAGAACTGTGCCGTCAACGTCTGGTCCTTCCCGGCGCTCAGAAACTTTTTGGACGAACCTATTTTCCTTAATCCTCGGGTCTCGCTACCGTCGTTCGGTCGATTGGAGCGTAACATTTTTTGTCGCGCGGGAATGTGTCGCGTCCGTGATATTTCGTATGAATTTGTGCCGGGCTTTCTTCCACTGCAGGCCATTGTTGACAACATTGCTGATATTTCAAGTACATTATCGCGGCACCGCATATCAATTTTGTTCAATGAGATAAAGCGCTCGATGCCGGTTTCGTGGCACAATTCCATATTAACGCGTAGCGCCGAAGTTGATGTAAAAAGTCCTGATTGTAGTTACCCAATTCTGACTGCATCGGGTGAAAAAGTCTCAAGTAGTTCTGTTAAGCTCGTTTATATTAGTCTTACGCTTAAATTTGATGTGGAATCTAATGGGGAAGAACGTTGGCGTCAATATTTTGGCGGTCCGTTGTTGGCTGCTCGTTGGTCCCTATTGCGGTCTGGGTTTCTTGGCCCCCAATTGTCTGCCATTAATTTGCGTGTTGTTCACCAGGCATTTCCGGTCCGTTCCCGTCTTATTCACGCCAACGTTGTTCAAACCACCGAGTGCTTATTTTGTGGGGACAACCCAGAGACAGTTGAACATTTATATTTAAACTGTATAGTCACTCAGCAGTGGTGGCGATGGTTATTTTACGAATTGTTTGATATGTCAATAAGCAGTTTTGGTAAAGAAAAGTCGTTGTTAGAAATATTTATAATTTTTGGAGTTTATCCAACGAAGTCGCTTAAGCCTAAAATGTTTTGGTTAGTTGTTAATTATTTATGTTCCGTTGTAAAACGTGAAATTTGGAAAACCCGATGTAATTTAAGTCTAAATGGTGACCTGTTTAATCAGAATGTCGCCTTTAAAAAATTACAAGCTATTCTGCGACGTGAGTGTCGATATAAACAAAAAAAATTATTATTAAGGTCCCGTCTGATAAAGTTGTGTACCACCTTTTTGATTTAATATTCTAAAAAACAATATGCCTATAATTATGGATTAGACCGCACATTCTAGAAGTACATGGGTTTGAAGGGAAAAATTACTTTTTATACCTTGTACATACTTTACTTTGTGTTTTAATAAATTGGAAAAAAAAAAAAGTAATCCCAGGCGTCCGGGAGGCAGAGTTTGCGGATGGCCGTGTGAGGACGACCACCAATTCCCTAACGGGTGGTCGGAATACTTCCGCCAAGGGTGTCCCCACCCCTGTCCCCACGTATCCCCCCGTTGGCGTGGCCGTTACACATATCTCGCCCTGATTAATCAGTTATTGTGTGTGTGCTGGTGTCTAAGGCCTCGGGTCGACACCGATGTGTGTGTATCTAAAAAAAAGAGTCTCTGTAACGTTAAAATGAAGATTTTAATTAATCGCTTTATTTTAAGATATAACGCACCGTATAACCGTAATTACACGAGACGGTATGACAATCTGATTTTCTACCTCCCTTGAATTTGCCTATTTAAATAATTAATTAACTAATAAGTTCAAAATGGTTTGGAAAATAATATATTATCATTTTGAGCTATATAAACTACCAATTTGTAATGAAATTCACGGTGGGGAATGTGACAAAGTGTTTTAAGCTACAGCCGTAACAACAACGCTACTGTCAAAACTAAACGCTCCTCGGGTTTGGCCAAATCTTTTCAGATTATTAGATGATGTGCCTAGTTTGAAAATAATCACAAGTGCTTTTGAAAAAACATATCAGTTACGATTTGAAATAAATAAATAATCTTTCTGGCTGTTGTTGAAACATTTCTTATGAGAAGTCTTTGCTTATTGGATAATTTCCAAAGTTATTTCACTAAAATTAACACAAGAAATCAATTCTAGGGCTCAACAGAGCTCTATTAAATTTGTGAATTCCAGTCAAATACAGTTGAAAAGGCACGAATCGTTGCAGTTTGGTTATTAGAAATTAGCGGCATGAGTAGTTGGTTGATACCATTTTGTAAAAACATTGGTTGAGCTTTGATTATTTTTGGTTGGATTATTAATGTTAAAAACGTGCATTTCATTATGGTGGCCCATGGCGGAATTAAAATCGAGATCTTTGCGCTATCAGCCTTTTTTTAATATATCTTTTATCTCCGTGAAAATGTCGTTACCAGAATAAAAATAGTTATAAAAATTATTTGTGATGTCTACAATCCAACACTTTCAAACGCTGGCTTAACCTGTCTAATAATGTGCAAAACGTAGTGGAATTAGATTGGTGACGGGAAGTAACCTACTTATGAACAGACACGACTCGTTGGAAGATTTGGAGAAATAAGAAGACCACAATGTACTAATCCCAATTGAAACGCATCTTCACTACCTTTTTTAAGTAAATTAATATTTTCGAGCTTTTAAAGTTGTGGTTGCATCAATGCATTTTTATCTTTCGACTGCTAACACGGACAAATCCTTTGACGAACTGCGGGACGGTCACATAACCCTAATGATGGACGAAACCAGCACTATACTCGTATTAGACGATTTTGAGAAGTGCCAAGAGGAAAATAACTACCTGCGTATGTCCAAAGACCTTATTACGGTGCATTTGTCAACCATGTTTTCACGAAAGGGTTACCAAACACCGACAGCTTTTCGGTTCAAGGGGTTTTCCCCCGAGTTCTTCGGTTTTCCCTTCCCATAAAAACTTGTAGAGGTTAACGGTAATAGTTAGTGTAGTGAGCTGTTGGCTCGCGTGGCTTGAAGGGCTTGCCACCACCCTCCTACGCATCGTAACCCGGCCACTTGAACTAATGGCTTTATGACTTAGGCCTATGATGGTGCCAAGGGTATTAGCCTTGCTGATTTTTTTTGTGGTCCCAAAGAATTGAGTATTTTGTGGAGCAGGCGGTAACGAAATGACTTCCGTGCTCCAACCTGATCCATAGTTCATTTAACTTAGGCCGTGGAATAACCATAATCCCGAGAACCACGATATCAACTGTTCGTATTTGAATTTTAAGATGGCCCTTTTCACTAGTGTCAAAGGTGTGAAGAATAACACGGGTGTCAGCCCCTTCGTTGTTGCAAGACTTCAGTAATCGCCTTTCATGTCGCACAGGAATTAAGAGGACGTTAGCGCCGTTTGTCACCACAAGCTCTTTCTCACGCACGTCAAACGCTTCTAACGCGCACTTTGTCAAATATCTAAAGAGCTTTGTCTTGTTGCATCCTTATGTGTTGGTTCTTGTTAATTAAACACTCTCAATTGAAGTCTTAGATTTATTTCATTATGATGATATTTAAATATGAAGTTTTCTAGTAAGAATACCGAACATGTCGGCAGCCGGTAGACCACTGTCTAGGCGCTCATAAGACTAGAGCTCCCTCCGCTTCCCCACCCAGTGGCGCCCCATGGCTATTCTGGTTCATAACCTATCCACTCGTAGAAATGATTGCCAATTTCTGGGTATTGGGAAAAAATCCGTAACTCCAGCTCGTAATCCCGATCTACACTTCTCTCTGACTGGAACTTTGTGACAAGTTGGTAAATAAGTGTCTCATACAATATCCAGACAATTAGCATCCCGCACTTGATCTTTTATGCATGGCACAAATACGGCATTGGCATACTCCCCGAATGTTTTAATTGTTCCAAGTTTCACCATCTGGACAATTACTGGTCCATCTAAAATTAAAAATGTGCTCGATGGTTAACCTGCCCCTGGGGTAAAGTATTCTTCCAAGCACAATAAAAGATCGCACTTCCTTCCTTGTCGTAAGGTGATATTATTGGATATTGAAGGTAGATATGCTTGATTTTCGTGGCAGAAAAACTCGTCCTTTAAATTACGTAGCAATATTGTTTCCCCCTTCAATTAAAAATGCAAAATTATCCTTTAGGTATTCTAATTTCTTTCAAAAGTATTTGTATTAATGTATTGCATTACCTTCAAAAATAGATTATAGAAATTATATTATGTAGTATAAGCTTATTATATTTCAAAAACCAGTTAAGGGTGGTCTTACCGGATTAATTAAGTGTAGTCCTACGAAAGCCTTAATATTAATAATCAGCTAGGCTAATACCCAAGGAACCACCTTAGGCCCAAGTCATCTAGCGACTTATTATGCCTTTAAGTGGAGTCTCATTTCGCAAGTGTTTTCCAAAAATGCAGCGTAATAATTTTCGTGGATTTTAATTTTTGCTTTCTTTAACCCAAGCATAACAGTAAAACAGTATCATGCGAAGGCATTATTATAAACGTAACTCAAAAATTGTTAAAACGTTAAAGATCAAATTGTAAACAGGCTTCAATTAGCCGGCTGATCTAAAGGTCCCTTAATTGGAAAACGAAAAATGTAAAGGCAGGAATATGTTTTTGCACGTAAACTGTCGTGTCTAAATTAAAAAAATAAATTTGAAAATCCAGTTTCTCCCCTCCATCGTATCGAGCTCTACGGTGGCGCCGATCTTGCGGCGAGTGATTAAACGCCATTGACGATTAATCGAAGAGGCATTGTAATTGCATCTGCAAAACGACAATTAATAGAATTAAATACAAAAATAATAATCACCTTCTTCATTTCGTATTTCTCGCTATCAAACTAACCGCCTATTTTGACAACGGAAAGAGTAGGAAATTCCTGTTCGGAAAATTAGTGTTACTTATGGTTACATGTAATCATGGACAGTAAATTAAGTGGACAGGTTTTCGATACCCTTCCACAGTGCATTTTATTTCTCCCCGCGTATCAATCAGCTCGAGAAACTCCGAGGGAGTCTTGCAAGGTCGTTTGTACCACGTGATCTTAAAATTTCAAAATGGCAATCGAATGCGAATGATATTGTTACGTAATTTTTTTGCGCTTTATATTTTATTAATTTTTAATTTTGGGTTTTTTAATTCAATAAAAACTATCAACTGATTTTTAGTATATCATATTTAATCTATAAAAAACGTGAAAAAATACCTTTAAATGTACTTCATGTTTATCTTATTTCTATTTCCGAACAGTATCGTCCACTCTTAGTGATACTTGTTTTTTTTTTCAAATAACAGAGAGAAGGGTGTCTATCTGGTGATTGAGAATTTCATTCTCAATCACCAGATAGACACAAAGCTGTAGCTTGGCTCCCGCCGTCCACCCGCGCCTCTCCCCCATCTCAATCACCAGAATTTCTAATCACCAGAATTTCTAATCACCAGATTCTCCCGTTCACGGGTTGCTTTCCCCCCAACCACCATTCACTGGATACTTTATCTCTCGTTCACCAGCTCCTTTCCCCCATTGCTTTCACCCCTTCTAATCACCAGTTGCTTTCCCCCAACCCCATTCTCCAGAATTAGTTTTCCTCGCGCAGATATCTGGAGATTAGATTTTTACCCGTTTGCTTATCACTTCTGAACCCCTTAATTTCTAATCTCTAGGTAATAAAAACAAGAAATATACATTTCCAATTTTATTTTACTTTTAATTACATGATTGCGTAAAACAGGTTCTAATATTAGACCGACAATATAAATAACGCGTTTAAATCGCATTTTATCAATATAAAAAAAATTAACTCGATCTTCGTAAGGAATATGTACAATTTCATTTAATGGGCTGAAACGAACTACCTTCTGCAAGTGCGGATTGTATAAATAATTTTATTAAAAGTTCTACCTCACCACGTCTGACCGGAATAGATATGAAATCGTCATCCTCCAGTGCCGCTGCCCTTGGTGGTGCCGGGATCTCCCATTCTTGCGAAAGGTACTTTTTTCCGATGGTGAATTATCCCTCGACGGACAGTGTGGAAAGAATCTAGCATGTTCCCATTCTGGTACGTCTCCTGATTCCCATCCTTCTAATACGCCGTGGCACTTGTAACATCGTACTTCATCGCCCCGCTGAATATAGTAGAATCCAGCCTTCGCTAGTTGTTCCTTAGTAACGTGCGGATTTCTCCAGTGACGAAAAGTTTCAAGTCGATACGCTTCGATGTCCATACTGTAAACTGATAGTTTCTATAAGCTATTGTCAACATTCTTAAGCCTAATTGGTTAAGCCTAAATTTCAATAAATGTTTTTCTATTTATTTTGGTTAGACTCTATGACTATTTGACTAGAATCTAAGTCTATTTACTTCAATTTAAACAAGGCCTAATTTCCCTCTACAGTAAAATAATAAAGTCACTTACTTTTACGGAAATCCTGAAGCCTTTGCCTGTAAATAGAGTCGAGAAGGCGGGGAACGGAGCGCGAAAATCTACGTGTCTCTTCTCGATGAGGTCCAGGAACTAAAAGAACGTTGAGTCGTATTACTAGAGATCAAATAACACTCGAAACTTCAAGTAAATCCTGATTTCTCATTGGCTGAAACCAATTGACGTCACGGGAGAATGTAAATTGTAACCAAAAATAGAGGTTACTGCTCATCGGTTAGCGAAAAAAATTCGTCACGTGTTAAATTAGGCAAATTAGAATAGCTGAAAATACATTGCGCTTACTTCGCACTAATTTACTTCTGATACAACTTTGATAAAAATTAATCCTGTTTCGGGGGAACCCCCAGGAGGAAATCTTAGAGACTATTAACTCGGTAGAATACACTATTTTAGCAATTGCAATTGCATATAATCCTTGTTATTGTAATGTTTGATATATACTGAAATGATTATTGTTGGATAGGAAAATAAAAGAATCGTGATAAAAGTTAATTTTTTTATTCCATATTAATTGGTATGGAGAGTAGAATCCTACTACTATGCACGGAGCTCCTATCATCCCAGTATAATTGATGTTCTACAAATTGTAGGAACATCCGATTTCCGGCTACGTCCTCTCTCTCCTCAATCCTAACAGAACAATACATAAAATTTTAACTTTAGTACAGCATATATAATTCGTGAAATTTAATTTATTACCTTATTCTAAGCTCATATTTTATAGAATCGTCATTTCGGCTCGCCCATAAAACTCTATTTATCTCTTCAATTCTACATGAAGAAAATTAAAATCTTAATTTTTTTTGTCCCAAAAGTTATTTAAATGTTAAAATAATATTTACCGCATTTTGATTTCTTTTTCAACGGTCCAGATCAGAATAATTTGTTCTAATTGATTTACTCCCTTTTTATACCATTTTCCATCCCCACCATTTCCTAGCCCCTATATCCTATCTCCTTCTTTTCCGTGATGAAATCTAAGTTAGTGATTGAGTGTGGAATCTATTCAGTGTGTAAATAAGTGGGTAAAGTCGGTAAATTTTTCCATTGGTTAAATAGTGTTCGTAGATAATTAATTTCGTGAGACTGGGAATTTCCACCATCTTCCTCTTAGCGTACGTCACGAGAAGATGGTTTAGGTTCGTGCAAAGTCTAACAAATTTACAGATAAGAGTCCGCATTGTAGTACGTTCTTGCATCGGACTGGTTGACTTAACGAAATTCTTTTAAGCTTATTACAATAAGATTTCTTTAAGAGAGAGAGAGAGAGAAAAGAATTGCTTAAATTATTAAGTTAGGGTTATAAGTCAACATGATAACTTATATCCTGGGTATAATTTACTAAACTTTGACTTGATAAAGTAGGTAATATATGATTCCATCTAAGTATACAAAAAAAAATGCTTCAATCTTTCAATAACTTTATTTAAATTACATTGATTGTGGAAAGGCATAATTAAAGTATGCGAAGGATATAATTTACTAAACTTCAATAACTTTTCGAAAACCAATCAAATTTAGTTATATCAAAATCAAAACAGTAGTCCTCCAAATTGGTAGTCAAACCAAAAAATAAGTAATTAAAAATTTAAACTATATTCAAATTTTCCTAATGAATCATTATCGAACATAGGGCTCTAGAAATCGTTATCATACTCGTATCTTATTAAACGGTACAGATGTTTGCGAAACAATTTTGGTCAGGGACACTTTACGTGTTTCACTTTATCGATTTAAAATCATAGTTTTAAGCAAAATCGTAAAACTAAGTACTTACTTTCTTAATTACAAGTACGCTAGGGCGTCGCTCATAAATTGCTTAGCTTAATCAACTAATCTTCACTATAACAAGATCTGTTTACAAGAATACTTCATAGATTATCTTAAGTAGCGTATCTAAAGAATTTTAAATCGAGTTAAACGCTATAAAAGGAATTTTTTCGTAAAACTTGTCATTTGTGTTTGAAACTTCTTTACTCGTTAGAATATTTTTTTAATATTTGTCTTTAATATTTATCCATAATGGAAATTCCTCAGCAAATTCTGAAATTCGTAAGATTAACGAAATATGCATGCGCGCCTACTCGAGAAACACCTGGCTCTGCAGGTCTTGATTTATGTAGTGCATATAACTATGTTGTAGCCCCCATGGCAAGAGAGCTAATAAATACTGATTTAAGTGTAGTTATACCTGATTTCTGCTACGGCCGTATTGGTAATATTATATATATATATATATATATATATTTATTTATTTAACGAATACCATGTTTTATTTTTATTTATTTATTTCTAGCCCCTCGTTCGGGTCTTTCCGTAAAACATGGTATTGATGTTTTAACAGGTGTGATAGATAAAGATTACACTGGTACAATAGGGGTTGTCTTGATTAATCACGGGAAAAACGCATTTAAAATCTTCAGAGGCGATCGAATAGCTCAACTTATCTGCGAATGTATTTCGATGCCAGTTCCTATGGAATGCCTTGTGAGTTAAATTGATATGTTCCACCCTCCAAAATTATTATTATTATTTCAATTTTCCTGTTTTGGTTTGTATTAGCAAATTGAAGAAGATACAGAAAGAGGTTCGAGAGGCTTCGGTTCTACAGATATTTGAAATAAATATTTAATGTGTGTTTTTTTTTCATCCATATTCCTAATAATAATAAAACATGAAAATGGTTCGTATTTTTGTTTATTGTTTAGAAAATTACAGTATGTCTCCCAACAGTAATTGCAAATGCTTTATATCGTTCAAACAATAATTCATTAGAGAATATATTTCAAAGGGGCAATTCCCACAGAATTTTTCTAAAAAGAGGTTTTCCAAAGGCTTAGAATAGTCGTTTGAGAGACGGAATCCACGGGAGGCTTAGGGTAATGACAGCATCCCATGAAATCGAACGCTGAGCACTCCTCCCGTCGACGGCTTCTCTTCGACCCTCTTCTTCCACAGTACGTACAACGGAGATGGGGGCGGGAACTCCTTTATAAGATGCCCGGGGAACTTTAAGTATTTTTTTTTAATCCGTTCGGTCTAATAGTAGATTACGCACCTATAATCCATGATGTTTTCATTTAAATTCAAATTATAACGAATTGAAAGTTTGAAGAAAATATGAATTTAGTTTGTAAATAAAAGGGACAAAGAGAGCAGCCAGTTCGTCATTGCGAAGTAACTGGTGGATGTTGTGTATTTCCAAAAATTAAAAAAAATAATAGTATGCGTGTTTTTCTAGTATTTTTTCACCTATATTTACGTATTGTAATCTATTTTAACGTATTGAACGTAGAGTCAGAGGTTTTTGCAGCATTTTACTACCTATATTTATTATAAAATAAATTAGTTTCATTTTGTAATAACAATCGTACAATCTCTGGATACTATCGAAGCTATGTAAAAATATTATTAATGTACCGTTTAATAAGATACGAGTATGATAACGATTTCTAGAGCCCTATGTTCGATAATGATTCATTAGGAAAATTTGAATATAGTTTAAATTTTTAATTACTTATTTTTTGGTTTGACTACCAATTTGGAGGACTACTGTTTTGATTTTGATATAACTAAATTTGATTGGTTTTCGAAAAGTTATTGAAGTTTAGTAAATTATATCCTTCGCATACTTAAATTATGCCTTTCCACAATCAATGTAATTTAAATAAAGTTATTGAAAGATTGAAGCATTTTTTTGTATACTTAGATGGAATCATATATTACCTACTTTATCAAGTCAAAGTTTAGTAAATTATACCCAGGATATAAGTTATCATGTTGACTTATAACCCTAACTTAATAATTTAAGCAATTCTTTTCTCTCTCTCTCTCTCTCTTAAAGAAATCTTATTGTAATAAGCTTAAAAATTTAGGAATAAACTTATATTATAGGATGAAGAAAAGTCAATAGACATTTATTTGTAAATTATTCGCAATTTTATTTATTTATTTATCTATTTATAAAACGAACTACAGTTCGGTCTCTGGGAGGCTTAGGGTAATGACAGCATCCCATGAAATCGAACGCTGAGCACTCCTCCTGTCGACGGCTTCTCTTCGACCCTCTTCTTCCACAGTACGTACAGCGGAGATGGGGCGGGAACTCCTTTATAAGATGCCCTGGGATGTGTTTGGTATAGACATTACCATGTCGAAAAATTACTCCCATTTGATAATGCGCGCACTCTCGACCCCAGCAAAAGAAGAGTCCTCCGCCTCTTACTGCCAATTCTTCCGTACATTCGCCGCAGTGAAAGCAAATCATAGATTCGGTTGTCGTACCGACGTACTCATTTCCCGAGGCCAAAGTTATGGAAATAGGATCCATTACTATAAAATTAGTAAGAATGAATGATTGAATATAATATATATACAAAGTTTAGAATTTACAATTGACGTATATCTACGTACTTAGTCCCTCGAGCCGATTCCGAAACAATTCGAATTGGCTGTTTTCTTAATACTATCTCTCAATTTTTCTGTTTACCCTTTTTATACTCGAAAAAAACAATTTACAACTGACATCATAATTATAAACTGGGGGCGGGGGTAGAAGAGAAAACTTTTCGAAAACCAATCAAATTTAGTTATATCAAAATCAAAACAGTAGTCCTCCAAATTGGTAGTCAACCCAAAAATAAGTAATTAAAAATTTAAACTATATTCAAATTTTCCTAATGAATCATTATCGAACATAGGGCTCTAGAAAGCGTCATCATACTCGTATTTTATTAAACGGTACAGATGTTTGTGAAACAATTTTGGTCAGGGACACTTTACGTGTTTCACTTTATCGATTTAAAATCATAGTTTTAAGCAAAATCGTAAAACTAAGTACTTACTTTCTTAATTACAAGTACGCAAGGACGTCGCTCGTAAATTGCTTAGCTTAATCAACTTTTTTCCTGTAGCGGATTTCAGGAATGGAATGGTTTTATAGTACAAAAATGACCCTCTTTTATACGAGATGAGAAGTATGTGGGCACTTAAAAAATTAGATACCACAAATGATTATTTCGCTGTATACTTAAGTTATTTCTAAAAAAAATATTAAAATCAACTTAAGTACCCCTGTACTACCTTCTTTGTTTTCGAATTTCAGATAGCAAAACAACACTTAAGTTGAATTCCTTTTATTAAAATTGATACTTTAATATGGTTAGAAGTATATAAATTAAACAAGAAGTGTACCCACTTAGCTTAATTTGAGCCCTTCCAATGCATCCATAAAGTTTACGAAGCAGACGATGGTAAAAATAGAGGCCACCATTGAGAATAGAGGATTGAAAAAGTAGAGTGCTAAGCTCAGTAAACATGTATTTGGGTTTTGTCCTATATGAATTTTCACGTTTTCAGAGGGATTAAACATTTTATACTAATTTTAAAAGTCGCGTTACTTCATTTTCTTCGCGATTTATATTTTAAAGGTTATTTTTTATTGTCATGGTCTTTTATTTTGAATTGAATTTAACCCTGTATTTAGCGTTATTTAGCGTTATTTCTATTCTAACACTCAAAACCTATAATCAAACTAACTTGCAAACCCTCAATTGGCAATATTTTATAAATTAGATTTATCTGTAAAAGTTTTATTTTAACATTTCTAATATCAAATGGTTGACAATATTTTATTAATTAGCTTTATCGGTTCGCTGTAGTCGCGTTACCATGTTATCTGCGTCCGTGCGAAACGGAAATCAAACGAAATTACCTGGCGAGCGAAAATAATAATTAGTGCACTTCTTGTATTATTTATATACTTTTGCTATGGTACACTTGATTATAAAAATTTATAAATTACCAAACCCCTCCTCCCACCTCTCACCGTTTTTAAGTACCAAATGAAGTTATTATTTCAAGTGATTTCTGATTTGGCATAAATATAGGAGCGAGCATTCTACATTTTTACATTCTTCGTAATTACGAGCAAGTTTAAGGGCTAAATATTAGCTATGGAAAATAACGTGGATATGCGTGTAACTAAAGCAGTTCTTAGGTTTTCTTTTAAGCCTGATATGCCAAACGAAAAACAATTTTCGTTTAGAACGTTAGAAATAATGTTAAGAAAATATAAAAACTGGTATTTACGTGAATTGAACCTGCAAGAGGACGAAGGTTACATCGACGTCCATCTAGCTACCCATGTCGTCATTGAGAAGATTTTTCAAAGATTGGGCCCTCACTCAAGGGAATACATTAACGTAAGCTTGAAATTTGTTTTGATCTAATTATTATTATTATTATTATTATTCGATTCAAAACTTTGATTATACAACATAAAGCGTTAGTAAGTTAGTGTATGTATGTATGTATGTACGATAGTGGATATATGAGACAGTGATAAATTGAACTAGTGAATAGAAGGTATGGATTATCGTTTAGCTTATTATTTTGATTTCTTTACTTTATAGATCGAGAGACGTATTGTAGGGGTCTCGGACGAGGACGAGGAAAAAGTTAATGCAATGCTAGATGTTTTTTTACACGGCGATTTACCCAACGCTGAATAAAACGAAGCATCTTCATCTTCGGTGAAACGGGTACCGACTCCCAAAATTGAAATTAAGGCAAAAAAAATGAAAAAAAATCTGTATAAAAATAAAATAAATAAATTTATTTTGATCCGAATATGGTTTTTGTTATGGAACCAATGACAATAAGCTTTAAACTTGGCTTACTTTGATAAAAAACGTCTCTTATTCCCCAAGAACATGTATATTTATCGAGAATGTACTAGCTCTATTAGATATTTTGGAGGAAGGGCGAACTAAAATTTATGCTTGTTTACGAAATTAATTAGCATATTTTAAAAAAAAAAACATTTATTCTTAACAAATGCATTCATGTTAGGATATGATTTACGGAAAATGTACTTTCATGGGCTAGGCTTAGAAATTTAGTCTTAACTATTTACACTTTACAGGTTTTTAGGTCTAGCTTTAATTTTTTGCGTATTGGAAAATGTATTTCAGCATATTATTATAAGTAAACTTTTAGTGTTATCAATGTCCACCAGTTAGGAAATGGTTTATGGATAGGAAAATATTTATAAATACTAAAGACAGAGGCAGAAACTAGGAGATCAGAGGAAAAAGATTTTTGAGATGCCCCTGATGTGATAGCCTACATTGAAGATGTTGAAATTGTTTGGTGAGAAATCACAAAACCTTTAAAATAAAATAATTGATTTTCCGTATTTAATTTTTTTCTTAAAATCCTACTACTATGCCAAGAATGTATTTATTTATTTATTTATTTATACTCAGGGAGAATGAATATGTCGATAATATTTTTAGCGTTTCTCCAATTCCACCCGTTGAGATCTTTTAATATCACTGCTTTGAGAACCATGGCGCCATCTAAACTTTGAAATAATCCTTAATTAAATATATTGATAAAAGAACTCTAGTGATGACACTTCCACTATTTTCAGTGACGTACCGATTCTCACGTGACTTTCATTTTCTGTGCGCGCGCACCCGATTAATAAGATAACTGAACTTTGAGCAATGGATTTTTTTTTTCCACTGGTACTTAAGATATGCCATCAGGGTAGTCATGGGAATCAATTCTTAGTTATCTCAATAAAGAGTCTTAGCATTGGGAATAGTCATTGAAGGTCACGCTGAAAAGTAAGTTATAATAATAATAATCAGCTAGGCTATTTTATTATATTTAAAATGAAATTTTTAGGCATTCTTTTATATATATATATTGGAAATGTATTAGACAGAAATTAGGTCTAGTAGGGGTAAGATTAGCGTAGAAATTAAGTTACTATCACGTGACTCGTTCATTTTTCTGTGCACGCGCACGTTTAATAAGATAACTGAACTTTGAGCACTGGATTTTTTCCACCGGTACTTAAGATATGCCGTCAGTGTAGTCATAGGATTTTTCACTCTTAATAAATACTTTAAAATGTAAAAAATAAGACTCATTATTGAAAAAAACTTAACACTTAGCCATTTTTTAGCAATCTTCTACGTAACTCAATTTTCCAAGAGGATTGTTTTCCGTAAACATTTTCAAGTGAGAGCTCGATTTTGATATCGTCAACGTGGTATTTCCAAAATTAAATGTAAATAACTTGTTTTTATTGCCTAGAGATTAGAAATTAAGGGGTTCGAAAGCGATAAGCAAACGGGTTAAAATCTAATCTCCAGATATCTGCGCGAGGAAAACTAATTTTGGAGAATGGGGATGGGGGAAAGCAGGGATGTACCCAAAAATGGACCAAAATGGACCAAATGTACCCCAAAAACGACCAAAGTCACCATTTTCGGCCCTATGTACCCCATTTCGGACCAAATGTACCCCATTTCGGACCAAATGTACCCCAAACTGGACCTTTTAGCTTTATTGTAATGTTAAACTCCGATAGAGATTCCCCTAAAAAGAATAATAAACTGGCGGTCCAATTTTGGGTACATTAATTATTTCGGAGAGATAAAACTAATTCTGGCAAACTGCTGCGATTTATAGCGAATGGGGAAAAAGCCAATTTCTAGCGATTGGGATCGATAGTATGAGAGATAACAATTATGGTTGTTTTTATTGCCTAGAGATGGGGGAAAGCAACTGGTGATTAGAAGGGGTGAAAGCAATGGGGGAAAGGAGCTGGTGAACGAGAGATAAAGTATCCAGTGAATGGGGGTTGGGGGAAAGCAACCCGTGAACGGGAGAATCTGGTGATTAGAAATTCTGGTGATTGAGATGGGGGAAAGCAACCCGTGAACGAGAGAGAGAGAGAATCTGGTGATTAGAAATTCTGGTGATTGAGATGGGGGAGAGGCGCGGGTGGGGGAGGAACGGGTGAACGGCGGGAGCCAAGCTACAGCTTTGTGTCTATCTGGTGAATGAAAATGAAATTCTCATTCACCAGATAGACACCCTTCTCTCTAATAACCTTGGACGACTCCCTTAGTGTGATTGGTTTACGGGGGCTAAAAGCTAGGCTTTTTACCGATCCTTTAAAATCTACTATCCATGATGTAATGAAGAATATTTTGTTTCGGAAATGCTAATAAATATTCGCTAGCGAAACGGGTATAGGAGGCGCCACAGTCACTACCCCTGCAACTTGGTTTTTCGGCGTACTTTGTTGATCCAAACAAACGATAAATATGGCGGATTGTAGGCGCAGAGATGGCATAAATTGCGAAGTACATTTTTGTAGTAATACTGCCCTTAAAAATATTACAATTCGAGTAAATGGTGAGAAAAGAACGTTGGAGTTATCGTTTCACAATTTTCCGAAATGCAAAAATCTTTTTAATGTGTGGTTAACTAATATAAAATCAGGGAAGACGCCTAGTTAGTGGGCACCGATTTGCAGCGCCCATTTTAAAGATAAAGACTTTTTAGAAAGAAATGGTGAGACACAAATTTTACTTGTTATTACTGATTTTAAAGTCAATGTTATTAAATATATATCATAATAACTATCATTTAAATGAAGAGAATTCAAGAGACGCATGAAATGCAGTGCCATTCCAAACAATAATTTACTATGTAGACTTATTACAAATCCAATGTAACTAAATGAAAAGAGAGGACTCTACGTTTTGTGAATCGTTTTAAAGGTGATCTGTTTTATTTTATTCTGCAAAATAAGGAAATACTAATGAATTAAATTAATTTTAGGTCAACCGTTCGATTGTCATTATCGCTGGAAAATATTACATTGAGGCCCACAAAATTATGTGTTAAAAGGGCATATTTTTCTATTTTGTATTGGAACCCAATTTTCCTATCTTTGCCACCCTTATGATTCGGTATGAGTTTTCGTGTTGATTAATAACATTTCGAGCTATTTCTGCAGATCCAAATATGTTTAAAAATAATACTGTAAATTCAAATGGTTTTTATTTTTAATACTTATTTGCATATCTTAACATTTTATTCACTTCTATTGTAATTTCTAATTAAGTGGTTTCTTCAATGAATTTAAATTGCTTTTAACTTCTAATTAATTCTATAATACATTTAATTTTGCCTTTTTAGTTAACATGGCTTTGAGTAGAAAATACATAACATTAATAGTTCAGTTCATTGTTATCTACAAATACTAATTGGCCAAAATTAAAAAAAACTAATTTAACATATTAAAAATATAACTTTCCTTGACTAGAAGTGTAAATTTAAATATAACTTTTCCTTAACTAAAATATAAAATAAAAATTTTATGTTTGGACAACGTTTTTCTTCAAATACTGTCAGTCTCTCTTAATATCAATTAAATATAGCCCTTGAGAGAATAGACAAAAAATGAAAAGACCCAGCTGAATTTTTCCACAGTAGCCTCTACAGTCGTTAGCCGGTAGATAAATTCCTTCCTTTCCAACTTAGTTTATTTTGTGCCACTGCCTCTTCAATTGATATTATCTTCGCTACAAATGGACTCTCCACAAATATTTCATCCCGACTACAAGCTAGAAATAAATTTTTTAGACTAACAAAGTGACCAAATAAGAGTAAATAAACCTTTTTAAGCCAGGCAAATTTAACCCTCACAACTCTAACCATTTTATTTCCGTACAATACCGAAGGCACAGTTAGTTCTTTTCCTTCATTTTACCCCACTTCTCAATTTCTAGAATAATAAGTAAAACAGGTTACATTAAAGAATTGGCTTTTAATAAAAAAATATATTTACCCACTATTGCATGAACAATGGACACTTTCAATGCTGTGTTTTCCATCACTGACTTCAAATTTTAACTTTTGTTAAAATTCGAAGCTCCTTTTGTTTGACTCGATTGTATTGCATATCCTTCAATAATAACAAGTTCATCTTCTTCGTTCGAAAGAAAAAATTTCAAAGATAATTTCGGACTTCCTTTAAGCATCCGCACACCTTCTATGGATCAAGAGTAGACTACTCACCAATATACTTAAAAATTTCAAGCATGGAGCGATTCACTAATATACAAAATAAAATTATTTAAAATACATTATACATTATACAAAATGCTGAAGCTACTAGTCTATGAAATTAGAACAATCTGGGCTTGTTCTAATGAGAAGATAATAATAATAAATTTCCTACATACCTTTAAAACTTTAAAATTCAAACTGATCCCGTGTATGAATTCTCCAAGGCCTACTCATAGTGTTATTAAACTCGAATACTTATATTTACGAATTCAAAACCTATTGACAGGCCAAAATTAAAGCTTTAAAAAATATGCTAAAATCGTTAATAAAATGTTTTAATTGATGTTATAAAACGCGCATTTTCGCATAACGCCATTACCCGTATCACCCAAATATAGTTCTAGGCAGTGTGACTAGGTGGCGCAGCTGTAGTTTGCGGTGGCTAATATTTTTGAAAAACAGGCGGCGCATTTTCCGAAATAAGGATTAAAAATGAAATCGCAGGTGCTGTTGGGGCCAGGTACTATACATGTATGCTTATGAATAGAATAAAGTGAACTATCAATAAATCAAAACAATAAGGCCACTGCTACTTTATATAAAAGCCTATTTCGGTTCCATTAAAAATTTGGTCAACTCAACTGACATTTTATCTACAAAAAATGTTAATTATTTATCATTAGATCAAATTGTTACATTTGGGTAAAACACTGTCTTTCCCGGTGCGTAAAATATAGAATCGTCGAACGAACAGATTAGCTTTACACGTAAAGCAGCGCCACAGCGGCTGCAGTGGATTTTATTGAAGCTTGACTTTCTTTGCCGGGGTTTTATTCTCTTGAAAATATAATATCTTATATATTACTCAAATAATTAAAAATAAAATAAAATGATTAATTATAATCGCTATACCGTCTAGGAAATAGATATATTAATATGAAACTCACAATGGATTGTAAATAAACCGTTTAACCGTTTTGAGTTTATAGTTTTTTACAGAATTTAAAAACCACAGAGGATTTTATTTTATTCGCAAAGTGGTTTACAAAATATAAATAAACCCTTCTTAAACCATTTTGAAATCGTTATTTTTTACAGTGTAAGGAAAGGGTCGAAAATTCGTTACTTGACGTCAAAGAATTGTCATAGAAAACATTTTTAGATTCTGTGAATTCCGCCGCCTCTAACCATTTGGGAAAGTCCACTATTGGTTTAAAGAAGTGCCACCTCTGAAAGAAATGCTTTGATCAAGAAGTAAAAAAATAGTATAACAGAGAAGAAAGAAGCGAATAGCGGGTACAGAAGATTTTCAAAAGAGAGGACTGTGTTCGGGAGTGTTGAAGAAACCCTTATCTACTTGTTGCAAGAAAGACTAAATCTGTTAATGCATCCATTGAAAAAGGTATCCAAGAAGCCCGTGCCTAGTCAAATATTTGGGAACCTTTTCCGTGATAATAACAAGAACTCAGAGTTACCGGTATATTATATACGATGTCAATCGTCGAAAATTGTTTAATTGCAGTGGCATTGTGATTAGAATTCCGTAGATCTTTCCTCTTCCTAGTGTTACGCCCTCACACTTTGCCGAACCTTCAATATTGATAACCAAAATTGCAATCGAACAACTAAGCGACTTTCTCTGGAATGGAAACGCGTTCTGATAAATGATGAATTAAATTCTTCGTGCGCTGTCTCCGTTTTCTCGTCTCTAATTTCGCGATCTTTATAATGAAGTTTTAGCGAAAATGTAGGGCTGTCTGAGTACTCGAACATCATCGATTACTCGGCATATTTTTAGGTCGAGTACTCGAACTCAAACTCGAATAAGTAATTGGAAAACACTCGTCGATTGTCGATTAGCAAAAAAATGCATAGTCGGGCACCCTATTACTCGAATAAGCTGCTCTAGTTCCAAGAGGGGTTTTTGCAACTTATTAGGGTGGCAATATTAAACGTTACCTACAAGACGTACAAACAACACATGCTTTGAATGACCTTGGGGATGGATCATGGTTTTTAAAACGTACTGCGCCTGCGCGGTTTTTCTTCAAACAATATTAAATATATTATTAAGTTTTGGTTTTGGTTTGGAGTGTCACTTCACAAGTCCGGATGTCGGCCAGCGTTAGATCTCAAGAGTTTTAACAAATAAACAAATAGGCGGTAAATTAATAATAAAAATAAATGTATACTGTATTGTTATTTTACTATTAATTACTATAATTAGGCTAGTATATTAGTCTTTTATATCCCACGAGTCATAATATTTTTACTAAAGTTGTGGAAACTGTGGTTCATTTAAATTTAAATTTAAAGAATATTGTTCAGCATTGAAAGTTAGTTTATACTCATTTTAAAATTAATTTTATAATTACTCGAAAAAAAACCAACTCCAAATCAAGTATACTACGCAACTCGTTAAAAATATTATACGAGGTTTTTTCTGAATTACTTGACTCGAACAAAATATAATTTCCCATTAATCAAATACTCGATTACTCGATTCGAATACTCGATGAAAAAATAAATTCGTACTTGATACTCGACTCGTTTGCCCAAAACCACTATTCGCACAGCCCTATTCAAATATCATCCCGGAGAGCTAGTCCTTTACATATATTCGTTTGAGCTTCAATGGTGGCCTACTAGCCCCTGGAAGTAGGTTGCAACAAGCACAAAACCAAGCAGCAGGGAAATGCGAACATTACGGTTTGGGCTCGTGTGATAGGTGAAAAATACTTTGTAAAAAAAACTTCAATAATTGTACAGGGTTGCCACAAAATTTTGAGATTCAAATTCCCTGACAACTCCCTTTTTCCGTGACCATTTTAAGAGTTTTTCCCTGACTTTTAAGGCCAACATTTTTATTTTATATTTCACTTTTATCAGATATTAATATATTTAAATGGACTTATATTTCAATAAAATAAAATATTGCAATGTTGAACAAATTAGCCAAACTTTCAAGGAAATAAACGAAAATCATAGAAATGGTCATAGATCTAGAGTAAAATTATTTTCAAAACGTGACAAGATAAAATTGAATTACCTAACTTTTCTTTGAATTTTTAAATTCTTATTACCTGACATTTCCCTGAATTTTTAAACATTCTTAAAATTCCATTACATTTTCCTGACTTCTTAGGCCCATTTTCAAATTCCCGGTTTTTTCCCTGATTTCCCTGTATTCCCTGACGCGTGGCAACTAATACCTGCGCAATAAAACATTTATAGTTATCAATGTCTTACCAAGAATGTATTTATTTATATTTAGGAAGAATGATTATGTTGCGACAATCGCCGGACACGTTGAACGCCTTTCCCCCGTCTCGCGCGGGGGGAAAGACAAAACGTCACCGGCGTTTGATTACCATCGCGTTAGGTGACGTAAATTATAAGCAGCCAATGAAATACCGGGACTATTCGTTTTATTTCAAGTGGAGGAGCGTACTGGGGGGACCACCGGGTGGATTGAGAGAAAGGCTAAGAACCGTCTCGACATAGACATTCTCCCTAGGTATAAATAAATACATTCTTGGTCTTACTTCACTTTGGAAATAGAAAATCACGGAAAAATAAACGTTTTTCGACTAAAACGTTTGAAAAAAGGTTTATTCTAAGTGTTAAGATATAATACAAAAGATTTACTTGTCGCAAACTTCCCATCCGCTAACAATATAATTATATTTTCGGTAAGTTCAATACCTTTCATGTCCCGCAGCCAACTGTATGTTTTCATCGAAGCTTGTATGTCTATGAATGGGGATCCTGGCTTCTCGTTGCTTCACCCCTGGGAAATTATCGTCCCTATTTTATCGCGGGCTATATTCTTCTACGTTTCGAGTCCCTCCGCGGCAAATATGTGGTACTTCTCCGTACGTTTTACCTCCTCAAGCTATCACAATTTGTTGTAGAAAAATCTTGTTTCATATTTGTTTTATGACCCGCTCGGGACTTTGCTTATTCGCGGTTCTCACCAATCAATTGAGAGGTTAAACGGATCACGGTTAAAGTTTTGTGGTAACCCTTGAGCCATTTACGAGTATTTCACCTTTGAGGAAACTTGTTATACAGCGAAACAAATAACCTAGGGATGCGTGCCATTTGGGGAATCACAATGCAGACGTTATAGCGTACATTAAGAGAGTAACTTTATAAAGAAAATATTTACACAATCAATTTTTCCTTAACTGTATACTATGATTTGTTTAAACATTTGACCGATTAATCAGTAACTATTCGAAATAAAATTTACACATTTAACTATGCAACGAGGTTTACAGGTTTGCCAAAGAAATAACTATTTTATCTTCCCAGCCACTCTGCTTTGAGAAAACCTGGCCAAAGCCTCGTTCCTTCATTCTAAAAGGGGGTATTTATAGAATATCACTATAAGCACGGACAATCAATTGAAGTTGGCCATGCTATAGGACAGATAGTTTTATTATCTTTGGTTGCGCACGAGATTCAGTACTGAGATAAATAAAAGTAAAGTTACTATAAATTAAATTAACCCTGACTAAAAAGTATCTATAACCAATCAATTTTGGATAAAACCACTCCAACAGAAATTATTCTTTAACCCACTCTTCCGGTATTTTTACCAAAAATTTAGAATTAAGTTAACGGTAATAGTGAGTGTAGGGAGCTGTTAACTCGATCGCGTGGCATGCAGGGCTTGCCACCACCCTCCTACGCATTGTAACCCGGCCACCTGAATTAATGGCTTCAAAAGTCGCATGATGACTTAGGCCTAAGGTGGTGCCTTGGGTATTAGCCTAGCTGATTATTATTATTATTATAACATTGTGGTATTTTTATAACATTTTAGAATAAACACTAAGATTAAAACAATAAAGCACTAGTAACAAGTTGGCGCAGCCGTAATATTAGTTGCACATCAGCAAAATGTATGGGCATCTTTATCGATAAATTTTTATACCTCAAAATCAATTTCCCAAAATTTAGAGCCCCAGAGGGCCCCAATGGGTATTACAATCGAGATATAATTTATTAACTCATAAATGGACGGACCGTTTATATTTGTGAGCTCTGCGGTTGCCGATAAATCAAGGTCCCAAAATTACGGTTTGTTTACAAATATTCTAGTCAAAATATCACAATATATCACAATAAATTTAAAATACCATCTTTAAACTTTAGCATTAGCACTTAAGTAACAAATTATTTAGTCTTTCTTGTACTTATTTGCAACTTCCTCATTACAATTATGGTTTAGGAACTTAATTCTTATGAGTGTTCGCATTTTTACAAAACACATAATTAGGTCTTTTGGATTTTGTACTTTCAATCGATATTTTATCCGCTACGTTTTCAACAACCTCGTTCTCATTTGAAAAAGAGGGTTTAGCGTTTGCATCCGCTTTGTGATAGCTTACAAATACACTTTCAAAATAATTCACATAATAAATAAATTTCTGAGATGGTACTATATATCTGCCGTAAGATAGCTGACTAGCCCATGATGGTAAATGTTATAAACAGTTTCATTAGGAGCTTTTAAATTATAATCTGAGTACTTTATAAAAAACGTTTTCACTACCCAATCAGCTAAAACTTCTGGGCCCCCTTCTTCGTGTACACTAAAACAACGTTCAGTGTTTACACTGTTTGAAGCGTAGTTTTGTAGAGTTGAAATTCCTGGTAGGGAGATGTGTTTCTTTTCTCACAAATAGATGTAAGCCCTTTTACTGAGGTAGCGAAGAGCAATTGCGTTTGCCATGTCTTCTTTTTCCCCATTGACTTTTTTTACCAAGCAACATTTTAATTTGACACTGAAAAGATATTTTTTTTTAAAATACTCAAGCGCTTGTCTTTCAACTTGTCCCCGTTCATGTTTTCACCTTGTAAACATAAAAAATATTATCGACTGCGATGATTTTCGTACGTCTGGCAACACTGCCCACTATAGTGATTTCGCGCTTGCGCATTGTGATACCAACGGAGATAAGAGGAGAACTAGCAGATACCAGATGGAGTGAGCGAAAAAGCTTTATATCGCGAGTGGAAGACCAGGCATCAAAACCCACCATCTTCAGTTAATTAAAAATTTACATTATTTCGGCGCTAGCGCCATCTCCAATTCTGTCGTGGCATTAAACTACAATTACTACTACGACATTTCAATCCTAGCATTAGTGCCACCCGATATATATATGTTGCAGATAAACATTTTCCTAAATTGAACCGCATCCGAGTAATTTACCGTCAAAAATCGGCCTCCAAAACGTCGACCAACGCCCCTTGGACCAACGCGCAAATGTGCAATTCTTATTATTCCTTAGACCCCATTGTTTCCTTTTACTTAACTATTGGTTTTTTATCGAAAAAGATAAGAAAACGATCACTAGTATCGAAATTTCGTTATTAATTAAAAAAAGTATTCTACTTGTAGAAATTAACAATAAGGTGTTTCATATTTACCACGTCAATTGAAAGAAAGTTACTTAATGAATTTGGTTTTTTTCTTCAAATGCCATAAGTACCAATTTAACTGAATTACAAAAAAAATGTACAAAATGATCACCTGGGGCAAACGTTAATCATTCTTTAACCCGTACGAAGATTCGTGTCGTGTGACGAATTCACGACCGAAAACTATGGTTGCGCTCCCTAACGGCGGCGGGCAGAACTACTCATCGGAGGTCCAATTTAATGCACTGCGGAAGCTAGCAAGTTAGAAACTTAAGCAGACGTTTGAGGATATTAGACCCCTTATACTGTTCATCACTATTGCGTCATCTAGACTTTTATTGCCTTTAAACAGGTGGCCGGGTTACAATGCGTAGGAGGGTGGTGGCAAGCCCTTCATGCCACGCGAGCCAACATTAACTATTACCGTTAACCTCAACAAGTTCTTATGGTAGGGGAAACCGAAGAACTCGGGGGAAAACTCCTTTAACCAGTGGGGAGAGAACTTGCAAACTCATCGCAGAAGGAGTTGTTCCGAGTTTTCACCTACAAGTTGGGATCGAACCCAGCTCCTCTGGCTGCGAGGCGAAAGCGCTAACCACTCCACCACCCCACGTTAACTTTTTAATAACGCACTTTTGATACTAGTTTTGGTTTTTAACGAAAAGATAAGAAACCAATGCTTAGTGAAAAAAAATTGGGTCCAAGGAATAATAGAAACTGCACATTTGCGCGTTTTGGAGGCCGATTTTTGACGGCCAATTACTCAGCTGATTGATGGTTGAGCAATATCCATTACCGACGGGTCCGGAGTTATTCAGCAAGCTCGCTGGGGACAAATATTCACTCAGTTGGATCAACGCTATGCCTATGCGCAAATGAAGCTTGATGAGGAGTCGCAACATATGTGCACCATCAGCACGCACCTGGGACTATTCAGGGTGGCTCGCCTGATGTATGGCGTTGCTTCCGCACCTGCGATTTTGAAGCGAATTATTGAGGAAGTCCTGGCTGGAATTCCAGCGCATATTTTAATTTCTGGATGATACCTTGCTGACGGCTAAAGCCGATGATAATGAAGGATTTCTATCTGCTCCACCTCGTCCTATCCATCTCAAGAGGATATTATTCGGATGAACTCTTACAATGAGACTAAAATTGGTCAACTGATTTCAAGCTTAGGCCGTAAAAATGAAGTTTAACTAAATGGTCGATGACATTGCCACACCAAACGCTCAGCCTAAATTTTTATTGGTAAATACTTAACACTGATAAAAATAGGGGGTTAAAATGGGTTTAAAATTGGTTTGAGCCATTCCATGTCAAATCAACATGGCACAAACCACTCAAGTCACAGATTTCGATGAAATTTGGTGAACTGGTGTAGTTTTGCATAAAACTAACCCTGGTAAAGTAAAATTGCCCAAAATAAATATTTGGGGGAGATATGGGGTAAAATCGTTTTTGTACTTTTTTACGATCACATCGCACTAAATCACAAAAATGGCTAAAATTTTGTTTCTGAACGTGATACAAATGTGTTCTATAACTTATTTTTAAGGTAATGAGTTCAGAAATAGGGCCTATTATTAATTTAAAAATAAATTTTTTTTAAATTTTTTTGCCTTGTTTTTTAATACCTTATTTAAAAAAATATATAAATATATATTTTTCTGGACTCACCTCGAGGTAATACATACAAACAAATTTTTCCTTGTGTATTTGAGTTGGACTAGATACAAGCGATTTACTACACTCCCACCGCCACCAAATTATCAATTATTTTAAGTTTTTTCAAAACATTTCAAGGTTTTTTTTCTGAAACTATACCCTATTGGCTAATATTTACAAACAAATTACCAGTTATTCTTGAGGATGATAGTCTTCTTGTTTCTAGCGTACTTTGCGTTAAAGGGACAAACGAGTGGAAAGTTCTGATCCCTTTTATTCTTAAGGCACTATCATACCGAGGTTTTAGTTAAGTTTCAATCTTGACTACGTCTTCTTTGTTTACGTACTCAAAATTTACTTATGGAAGGCCTTCATTTGATTTCCAGTTATTCTGGACTCAAAATGAGGGCGTTGTTTAAACTAGCCATAGCCGCCAATCTTTTCACAGTGCCTCCTAGGACGTTGCAAAAACGTGTGACTTGAGTGGTATGCAAGGTTCTTACAAGCGGCACTATAAGGTTGGCTTTTGTAAGAGGGGCGCGAAGGTAAATTTCTAAAGTCGCGCGGGATGGGGGAAGATAGCTATGATTCCCCTAGTCTGGGGACGGGGCTGGCGAGAAATAAAGAAACAAGATGCCGCAACAGAGGCAGAGGTTAAAGTAACTGCGCAGGCGCGAGTACATAAAGACAAATCCCATTTTCCACGTTTCCACCTTCAGATTTTAGTAGCCCAATTTGGCTATATGTAGGCCATATAGTGGATTTTATTTCCAATTATCTAAGTATTTCATTTATAAAACAACGTCAGCTTTTAGTTGTATTTTTAGGAAGCGTAATAGAACCTTATAATTGTTTTTAAACATTTTTTTAAATCGAGCTAAGGGAAATAATTTTTATTTGTTTTTTTTGTTGGGCGGTATTTAACAAAAGTTACTGCCGGCCAGCCGTCTTAAGGTTTCATTCTGCAATTCAATTTCCTACAAACAGAATGGCATTTTCCAAATGCACCTAATTAATTTTAGGTAAAGTTGTAAATTACAATAAGTTTCAACCACTTTTTACTTTTTAAATATATTTGCTTATAGGTTTTTTCATCATTTTCTTTTGAATGACAACTGCCTTAATTGCTTTGTTAGTACTGGTACACAAATCTCTAGGCCTTTGCTTTGAATTAAGCAGTTTATAATTGGTTAAGCTTTTTGAACATTAAATGACGGTAAAATATAATTTTTCAATTTTATAAACATGCATGCCCCATTGCTTAATTATTTGGTTAAATGTTTACTAATTTTTCTATAGCTGTGCTGTATTTGATTGTCGGAATTATTTCAAATCAAATACAGAAATATCATCTCATAGATTCCCTTCTGAGGAAAATTTAAGGGCAATATGGTTAGCAAGATGTGAAGGGTGCAATGTTAAGAAAAATATAAATCCAAAATATGGTAGGGTATGCTCTGAACATTTTTCGCCAGAAGATTTTGAAAGCGATCTCAGAGCCGAGCTATTTAAGGAAAAAACCAAGAAGAGGTTAAAAATTAATGCCATTCCAACTTTAAAACTTCCATCAATTGAAGTAAATGAAACTGTAAGTGAGTCAAGCGATATTAGCGTATCAAACACCCCAAAAACTTCGAACAGTCAATGCCAAGTGCCAATAACCTCTGATAAGGATTCCCCCAAATTCCAAAAATTTTCCCAAGCTATGGTAGAATTTCCCGCAACCCCCAAATCAATGCTAAGCTTCCAAAACTACCCAGTAATGTCCGAAACTGTGATAAGCTTGCCAATCACCCCTGTAAGCTTCCAAAACTCCTCTGAAATGCCCGAAACTGTGGTAAGCTTGCCAGCCATGCCTGAATCCTTTCTAAGCTTTAAAAATTCCCCAGAAATGCCCGAAGCTGTGATAAGTTTGGCTAGCATTCTCCAAGGGTTGATTAATTTTTAAAAATCCCCCGAAACAGTGATACGATTTGAAGAAGCCCTTGAATCTGTGATAACTTTACCAAAAGATATTCAAAATAAAAATTATTTTAGTACCCCCAAGTCCAAACGTGTTGGTTTTAAAACTAAGATGAAATTATGTAAATGCGATTTGCAAGAGGAAAATGAAAAAAATTCCAAACTGGAATATCAAATCAAAAGAAAAAAGGAAATAGTCAGTAAAATTTGTTTAAAGCTGTTAAAAAGAGTAAAAAAATAAAGAGTTTTAGGTATAAAATAGCAGCTGCAGAAATACTGAATAGAAAACTCAAAAAAGATGTGAAACGCTTGAAGAAAGAAAACACGAAACTTTCAAAGCTTAACTGTGAATATCAGAGTATTTTATCTAAGTGTTTCACCCCTATTCAAATTAAAAGATTAAAAGGTAAAAAGAAATTGGAATGGGGGCATGAGGACCTCGCTAATGCTTTTGCATTACGATATTTAAGTAAAAGGGCCTATACATATTTCAGGGAAAAACGAAACTATCCTTTACCACACATATCTACTCTTAAACGAAATGCTGCCAAATTAGACTTTAGTCAGGGGCTTCTAATTGATGTTTTAAAAATAATGAAAGCTAATGCCCAAAATATGTCCGAACTGGATAGATTAGTTTCTTTAACATTTGATGAGGTAAAAGTGAGACCCCTGCTAGAATACGATTTGAAAAATGATCAAATAATAGGTGAACATCAGCAGTTGCAGGTAATAATGGCACGCGGGTTATTTAGTAACTGGAAACAGCCAATTTACTTAGGGTTTGACAAAAGCATGACAAAAGAAATACTTTTTTTAGCCATAAATGAACTACACCAGTCTGGTTTTAAAGTTGTAGCTTGTGTTAGCGACATGGGGGCTACCAATCAGGGTTTAAGGAGATCATTAGGTGTTTCAATAAACAGAACCTTTATAGAAAATCCAGTAAACGCTGATTTAAAAATATTTTTCTTTGCTGACACCCTTCATCTCCTAAAATTAATTAGAAATTGGTTTTTAGATTATGGTTTCAAGCTTGATGGGTGTGTCATAAATAAGGATACAATTTTAGAAATATTTAAAAAGGATGCGGCTGAGCTTAAGTCACTTCACAAGCTTACAAAACTTCATTTGGAGTGTCAGAAGACTCAAAGGCAAAATGTTCGACTAGCCGCCGAATTATTGTCCCATAGTGTTGCAACTGCAGTCAGGAGAACGAACTCTGCCAGTGAAACTGCTGATTTTTTGGATTTAACTAACCTATGGTTTGATTGTATGAACAGTTATGTTCGCATCGATAAAACGGTCCCAAAATGTGGCTTCGGTGTCCATTTACATGATCAAGTCAAAATATTAAAAGATATGACTAGATTTATGGAATCTATGACTGTGGTTGGCAAAAAATCTATTCAGCAATTTCAAAAAGGCGTGATTATAACATCTGAATCAATGTTAGGGTTATATTTTTTCTTGAAGGATAACTTCAATATAAAATATATTCTAACTCACAGAGTCAACCAAGATTGCTTGGAGAATTTTTTCTCCCAAATTAGAACTCGTGGGGGCTTGGATGATCATCCAACCCCTCTCAATGCTATCTATAGAATTATAATGATTATACTTGGGAAAAACCCTGGGGTTGTGAAGTCGAATACTAACTCAGTATGCCAAGCAGATGATGAGTACTTCATCCCAAATGTTTTAAAACAGGGTGAAATATCCATCGACGCCACTGAAATTGAAGACCCGAGTCATTTAGATTTAGACATGAGTTTAGACAAATTAGTGTTACCAAATGATGAAATTGACAATATCTCAACGAGGTTTAGTTTCAGATGTCCTACAATTCCCAATTGAAAAAATTTCAAAAGTAGCTCATAATAGGCCACCTCTAGTAATATATATATCAAATATATTTATGTAGTGATAATATTTAATTACATGTTGAAAATAATAATAATAAAAATTTGCAATAACGCGAGAAAGTACTCGAGACCTTTTACATGTGATTTTATAGTGCCGCTTGTAATAACCTTGGCTACCAGCTGATTTTTTCGAACACGTGACAATGAAAGACTGACAACGATCAAGACCAACGTAGCTACCCCGTAAATCGTTCGCTTGAAAATCGGACCAGTGACGTCATTGGCCCGAAAGAGAGCTACGTTTTTCTCTCCGTTTCGACTTTCTCTCCGAAATGCTGTTCCAGAGATGCGCCCCCGTTGAGTGGTATGCGCCATGTTGATTTGACATGGCTCGTTTATATTTTTTGAAAACTACAAATGGTTTACTTTTAGATGTTGAATAGTTTGAAAATGGTTTCGTAATATATTAGATCATTCACTGATATATTCCATCTAATTGAGTGATCTTTTATATTCTCAATATAGAACGTTTATAAACCATTATTTTAATGGTGTATTTTCAAACTAGCAAAGTACTTATTATTACCAAAAGCGGGGTGAAAAATATGATACGTCCAAACTTTCAGTTTAATAGAGATTTATCATGTTTTATGTAAAGACAGGCAAATTGAATAACTTTGGCTTAAGACGAGTTAAGATTTACTATAATAAGTTTAATTTGTTATAGTTCTATTCGCTAGTTGTTGTTATTTAATACTTTCTAAAAAAAGACTTTATCATAAAATATTACAATAAACGTAAGATAAAATATTTTAAAACCGTTTAGATGTTATCTTCATCATCAACAATGTAAATCATCCTAAAAATGAGACATCTGAGCTCCATTTATTAGTCGAAACTTAATTCAAAATAAACCCTAAACGTGGCGCCACCTGTCATGTATTGGCAAAACTAAATAGTCGTGGGAAAACGAATGGTAGCCAATGAAAATGGAAAAAAGATAAGTACCAATAAACAAGTCAGAGCGCTCTGCGGTGGTCAGAGCAACTTCCAAAGTGTTCCCAGAGTGACCAAATTAAAAGAAAATGTTACTTTCTAATGGAGTTTCTCATTTAATCGCTCTGAAAGTTACTGGGACGTCAGCAGATATCACCACTCCAATCGAGAGCGCTCTTAGTCTGGAGGAAAATTTAATAATGGATTCCAAATTATGCCACCTCTGGTTTTTAAACTGATCTAAAAGTAGTTTTGGCCTAGAACTCCAAATTTTTAGACTGTTTTCTCTTTAGACTAAAGTTACACAAGAGAAATTTCCTATATAGAATGGTGTATCATACGTAATGGTGGTCATTTTGGTAGTATTGGGCTATTCGCCTTAAACCTAATTATATTATATTTACTACACTGTAAATAGAGAAGGTACAATAGAGGTACGAACTTCAACCTTTGAAGGTTCATTTCCAAAAATGGATCAAGTTTGTACCATATAAGGTCGATATATTATATAAGGTTCAGAAACGAACCATTCAAGGTTGAGATTTCGGAGAAGGTTCAGAAACGAACCATTCAAGGTTGAGATTTCGGAGAAGGTTCAAAAACGAACCATTGAAGGTTGAGATTCCAGAGATGGTTCGAATACGATCCAATCCAGGTTTGAATACGAACCATGAAAGGTTGAGAGTTCAAAGAAGGTTCGAATATGAACCGATTAAGGTTGATATTCCATAGTAGGTTCCAAAACAAACCATTCAAGGTTTGAATACGAACCATTCAATGTTGAGATTTCGGTGAAGGTTCAAATATAAACCACCTAAGGTTGAGATTTAAAAATTTATTTTCGAGAAATGGTTCCGAAAGCACTTGGTGTAGAGTGCTTTCGATTAATTGAAACTAATGACGTCACCAACGTACTTCGCCTATTGATAAAAAAGGTAAGTGTCATAGCGACCACTGTGAACACGTCACACGTTTTCAAAAACGTATCAAACAAAAGCACTCTATTGTTTCTTTTGAACGAATAGGAAACGGTATGAGAGGAAAATTAAGATTTGAGGGAGGCTTGCTGATTACAAAATCCGTTTGAGTCGCCTAATGAGGAGCTTCGCTCGATAGGGTCCAATAATAGCCGTTAAGTTAGATATTTTATATTTATTTTTTCAAAATCATCTAATAATTTATTTTAAAGTTTACTAATAATAAAAATAATAAGTTTGAAGCGAAATAATTGAAGAAAAATAGGAGAAGTGGCCTTCTAGAAGGTTCTTTATAAATTTTGGTGGGATCTCGCATAAATAAATCGGTTTGAAACAAGGGTAGATGAAAAGTGGATCATGAGTTTTAAACCTTCTCAAAACCGTAAACATTTTGAAATTTAGAATCACCCAGCGAGGGGGACAGTCGTTTCCCATAGCGTTACGCGATTTTTGAGGCGTCATAAAAACGTTCCTAACGTAATTAAATATCGTTAATTCTATATATATAAAAATGAATGTTTGTTTGTATATATGTTTGTCCGCTATACGAATCTACAGTTTTCCACATAGGTTCACCACATTTTGTATTCTATCTCATGGTATCCTGGCTGTGGGTTTCGACGGCTTCGGGTGAAAAAATAAATAAATTAATTGCATTAATTTAATAAGGTTTTTTCGCATTCTGTAAAAGTAAACCAAATATATTGTACGCTTTGATAATACATTCCATTTCTGGAAATGGACAACGCTCAAACTTTGGCTAGTTAATCTGAAGATAATTCTAACGTAAGTTACCAGCTGATGGAAATCGCGAAAACCATATTCGCCGACACGCCGAGGCTTAAAAAACTGACATTTTATCCACGGTTTTTCTTAAAAAGTAAGTACAATGAAGGGATTAACATTCTTTCGGCGAAAGTAGCCCAACCCCCCTGAGGGAAACATACTACGACCACGGGTTTTTTTAAAGAAGGGGTACTGAATGGTTAAAAAAAATGTTAGAAACTACATTACCCGAAATTAGGTTACAAACGAGCGTGTCTAGGACACCTCTCTATTAAACTACCAATCTTAAATAATTAAATTTAACCATACTGTATCCTGCCAGGACAGAGGCCTAAAAGTCTTCTAAGACTTGGCCTTATTTCGTTTGTATTGTATATTTTTTTTGAATATTTATAATAAAGAATAAATAAATAAATATATTAAACCATATTGACTGTACTGTCGAGAGAGTGAAATACGGAATTTTCCACGAAGTCGGCCGGACTCAGAGTAAATACCATTATATAAACGAAGTTTTGGGAATATTCATCAATTGCAGCTTACTTTCTTGTAAAAATCTAGTTAAAATTCGGTAAGGTAGTGGCGACTTCAGTCGATTTCTGAAGTCTCCACTACCTCACCGAATCAAATAAAAAGTCTAAAATAATATAATTATTCTACTAAAAATTAAACGACAAGGAAACTGAATTCAGCGTTGCCAGACGTACCATAATTAACGTACACGTACGCGAAATTCTTTTCATATATAGTCAGTAAATAATTTTGAACCTTTGTGAGGTACAATTTTGCACTATTTAATGGAACGACTCCAAACCTAAAGTTGGAACGATTTCGTACCTTTAAACGGTACGATTTTTAAACTCTTAAGGGTACCGTACAATTATGACCCCTCTTCGAAGGTTCAAAATTCAACCTACTAAAAGAGGTACATAATGGGTTGTGAAACTTTGAATCTTAAAAGGTACAATTTACAACCATTTTTTTATTAACAGTGTATTTAACCTTACGGAGCATTACCTGATAATACTACTTGCGGTTTTTATACTTCAAAAATGTTAATTGTAACTATATTTAAACAAGATGTCACGGACATGTATTTAGTACATCTGGCATATTGAAGTTAATTTTAAAACAACGGAAATCGCACTTCTTCTATGGGATTTGGCTTTCGACCGATTGTTTACAAATTTAAAATGTTGTTAAGCTTGATCAAAGAAGCAAAATTGTCCATTGATATTTTTCCCTAGCTCTTATAGTTTGTCCAGTATCAGCGGTCAGAAGTAGACAAAACTTACTTGTTAGTGTAGTCTATTTGTTACAAGAAGTAATTGCCCATCGGTCGCTAGTCTGGGCTTGTTATCAATAGAGTTTTCTTGCCAATATTTGTGGTGCTTCATAAAACAGAGCGTCGGATTTGGCGTCATTCTGATTGCGCGAAGAATGAGCTCAGTAAATAAATAGTATAATAACTGAAATATTGAGTTTTAACTGTCGTGTGACCGTGACTTTAGACGACTGTGTGACTAAAATGGATAACTAAGTGTTTGATCTGTTGTGGTGTGACCGAGGGGTCCGTAACTTAAGGAAAATGTGTACAAGATTCGGAATCAAAGAATCTTAGAGTTGATTCCAAAGATTCGTGATTTCAATTTCAATTTTATTTATATTAGAAAGACATACATTGCATTTAGAGGGCTAAGTCAACTGGTGACTTGTAAGCCCTCCTATTAATTATATTAAAATCATTATACATTAAAAAAGTTAACTTATTAAAAAAATTAACAGCTTAGGCTATTTTTAGATTTAAAACACCTTTCCGATTATATTCCCAGGTTTGCGTATCTCATCAGAATTAAAATAAAAACATATCTTCGTTTAAAATTTTTATCTTTAACATCTTTTTGAAATTAATGTAATTAGCAGCCGATTGAATTGTACCTTCTAGGCTATTAAAGTTTTTTGCGCCTAGTGGTATAGTACATTGGTTCATATAATATTTTGGCTGATCTTGTTTTTTGTTAAGGTTTTATTTATTTCGGTGAAGATTCCGTGATTCCAAGTTGATTCTACTCTGATTCTATGATTTAGCACTGATTAAGTGATTCCGTGATTCCAAGTTGATTCTACTCTGATTCTATGATTTAGCACTGATTAAGTGATTCCGTGATTCCAAGTTGATTCTACTCTGATTCTATGATTTAGCACTGATTAAGTGATTCCGTGATTCCAAGTTGATTCTACTCTGATTCTATGATTTAGCACTGATTAAGTGATTCCGTGATTCCAAGTTGATTCTACTCTGATTCTATGATTTAGCACTGATTAAGTGATTCCGTGATTCCAAGTTGATTCTACTCTGATTCTATGATTTAGCACTGATTAAGTGATTCCGTGATTCCAAGTTGATTCTACTCTGATTCTATGATTTAGCACTGATTAAGTGATTCCGTGATTCCAAGTTGATTCTACTCTGATTCTATGATTTAGCACTGATTAAGTGATTCCGTGATTCCAAGTTGATTCTACTCTGATTCTATGATTTAGCACTGATTAAGTGATTCCGTGATTCCAAGTTGATTCTACTCTGATTCTATGATTTAGCACTGATTAAGTGATTCCGTGATTCCAAGTTGATTCTACTCTGATTCTATGATTTAGCACTGATTAAGTGATTCCGTGATTCCAAGTTGATTCTACTCTGATTCTATGATTTAGCACTGATTAAGTGATTCCGTGATTCCAAGTTGATTCTACTCTGATTCTATGATTTAGCACTGATTAAGTGATTCCGTGATTCCAAGTTGATTCTACTCTGATTCTATGATTTAGCACTGATTAAGTGATTCCGTGATTACATGATTTGGGTATGATTCCAGATTCCAGGTATGATTCCAGCATGTTTCGGTAAAAACTACCAATAACAATTTAAAATACAAATTTAAATTTTTTTTAAATATACAGTAGTGGCAAAACCCTCCCCCCTTGAGACTACCTTTGAATGTACTAAATTTCCACCCCCTTCTCGACCCCCCTCTTAACATTCACATAGTTTGACCCCGCCCTTGACGAATTTGAGGCTGCGCCACTGAGATACAATATATACACTAATCACTGGTGATTTATTTAAATGTAACCGTGCAAGAAAACTATACTTTTATTTCTTGGTTTCCGCTCTTGCCAATTTTTAACAGCGTCTTACAATTGTTAGTTACATACAAAGTACTTTCCGAACCACAGAAGGGGCCTTTAACGAGGCTTCAGTATGGTAGACAGTTTACCCGTCAGACGAGCACTCTAGTAATTATCTCTGTTTAGATCAAGTTAATAAATTACAAGCTGGGCGTGAAAAGGCATATGCGTCATATTATCCAGACTTAATATTTGATATTAAATAAATGCTATGATTCGCTTACTTGATAATTTCTTCCAAGGGAGATTTGATTAGAAATTCAGCTCTAATCTATTAGCGGTTGGTTGGTTTCCTTATAAATAAAATAAAGATATCCTTGAGTTTATTTAACCCAAACCAGGTATGCACTCTAAATATCAGGAGTGTGTCGGTTTAGTGAAGGTGTTATTTTCTAACACACCATACTAACAACTTTTGAAATCTAGAGTGAGTATTTCTGTAGTGTTTAATACACCTATTTCAATTTTAGGTTACCATTAAGGGTGTTCAAAAATAGTGAAAACGTACTCGAAAATAAGGTTGCAAATGTTCTTTGGTACACATTTTTAGGGACGATGCATATAAAATCATTTTAAATTTACATATTTCAAAATCAATTTTTAGTACGGATTTGAAATTTTCAGGTGCAGGGGAACATTTGAAACAGAAAATTTCAGTGGCTTTGAACATTGTCTTCCAGGTCATTCAAAAATTATTTCAAGAACCGTTGAGTTTAGAAACTTGGTTACAATTAGAAATGGGTTTGACCTCATGCATGCGGTAATAGACATTTGACTATAATATACCATGGCGCACACGTTTCTAATTGGAAGCAAGTCTTTAAAGGGAATATAACCTCAGGTATTTGGTGTGGAACACCAACGTTTGCAGCTCTGGCCGCTCTTGCCTTTGACTTAAGAAATGTTTGGCGCCACTGTACAGGGAAATTTTAAAAATTGAAGGGGTCTTCCATAAAGATTGCTTTGCGGGTTATATTCCCTTTAAACTCAACGGTTCTCGATATAGTTTTTGAATGACCTTGAAGACATTGTTCAAGGTCATAGAATTTTTTTTGTCTACACGAGCTACGTTTTCTAATAATTTCAAATTCATACCTAAAATAGATTTTGACTAATTAACATGGGATCGGTTTTTTTTGTTTACACCCTGCATAGGCAAAGAGGGTGAAACCTGCCTACTGTTGGGAGTTCTTGATAAATTTCATCATTTTTATTTCGATTACTACTCGAAGGACTATTTGGTCCTAGTTTCATGTTTTAATTTTATGCTCGAGGGCCTTTTGGTCCGAGTTTCGTTTACGTTTTGTAATTTTTCGAAATGTATATATTTGTTACCTTATTTGCCCCGTTTTTTGATGGACTTATCGACTTTTTCCCTTTTTTTAAATTAATATATATCAAATGGAAAACTTTGACATATATGTTTAAAAGTAAGTGGGAAATAAACTACCCTTTGGGAACTCCAAAAAAACTTACTTGCTTGTGAGAATTTATCGTTAACTTTAGATAGACATTGCCTGTTAGCTAGGAAACTACTTAACAAATTTAGCTCTAAGCCTCTAATTCCTAACAGCTCAAGTTTCTGTAGGAGTCGGCTGAAATTTTTTCCGAAGTCAATGAATAAATCCAAGCAGTAAGCGGATTTATTTAAAGCGTTAATTATAGTTTTGTACTGCAGATTGTTAATTCCGTACCACTACCAGCCCTGAAACCTAACTAATTTTCTGAAAGTAGTTTAGAAAAAGGATTTGTCGTAAATCCTAGCGAAGATAGAGAGAACCGAAATCGGTCTATAACTGTTTGGAATATTTGAATCGCCTTTTTTTGAGAATTGGGGTGATCGAAGCTTTTTTTTTTATTCGGTCTGGCTAAATGACAGTCACGAAGGATACATTTATCAAAAACCGTAGTTATGTTAAAATGTAATAGACTATAAATTTGATTGGTTAAGAGTGGAATGGATCAATTCCTGGTTGATTGTGAAATTGTATTTATTATATTGTTAATTTCTGATTCAGTAACATCAAAGAGGGCGCAAGTTGGGTTTTTTTTTGATTTAATATAAATCATCGGAGAATCTAGTCTTCGGTTTGAATTAATTGTTGTCGTGAAGTGTTAATGCACAGGATATATATTTTTACTTCTACCAGCAACGTTGTTTATTATTTTCCATTTTACTTTATAAGAATGCACGTTTAAATTTTTTTAACAAGGAAATAATTCTAACATTTCTGATTTGGATACCAGAGTAGTTTCTGTATTTTGCGTATATTGAGTGATTTTCCGCCGTGAAGTTACGTTTGAATTTTTTGTACAGCTTAGTACAAGGCTGTATCTACAAAGACTCTTTTGTAATAATAATTTCCCTTATCGGTTTTATTTTTATTTTATGCTTCTGAAATAGAAACTTCAAAGTAATTACATGTATGATTGTTTGTAGTTGTAGAATCGATATTAACAGTCATTTATGTGATATTAGAAGCCAAGTTCTTCATCGCGGATTGTTGGTATCATGTACCCTTTCACTTGTATATATGTCATCATCTCCATTTCATCTTCATTGTATATTTCTGAAAATGAAATACGTTTTAGATGAAAAATCCATAGCTGAAGACCAAAAGTTTTAAGAACCATTTTCTCATCGATCCCTATCAGTGGGGTGGCGGAGTGGTTAGCACTTTCGCCTCGCAGCAAGAGGAGCCGGGATCGATCGCAACTTGTGCCACTGGGTGAAAACTCGGAACTACTCCTTCTGCGTTGAGTTTGCAAGTTCCGTCCCCACTGGTTTAAGGGGTTATCCCCCGCGCTCTTCGGTTTCCCCTTCCATAAAAACCTGTTGAGGTTAACGGTACTAGTGAGTGTAGGGAGCTGTTGGCTCGCGTGGCATAAAGGTCTTGCCACCACCCTCCTACGCATTGTAACCCGGCCACCTGAATTAATGGCTTTTAAAGTCGCTTGATGACTTAGGCCTAAGGTGGTGCCTTGGGAATTAGCCTAGCTGATTATTATTATTAGGATATAAGGCTGGTATCTTGGAAGATTGTTGGAGATTTGGCTGAGCATTCACTCACCGTGAATAGTATAAAATCCTTCATCTGATCAGGGGTAAACAGCAAAGAAATTTTCTTAATAATTTTCTTTGTGATTTAAAAAATTATTATTTGGTGTATATTACGATTAAACATTATTTTACAAGTTAAATCGCGATTTTGGCCAATAGGTTGATCTGACTTAAGCAACGTGGTCTGTTTAAATCTTATTATATTTTGGGATTAATTTGAGTAGAAAATAAAAAATTAATTGAGACACCAACCGCGTCTTTTTCCGAAGTTGATATCTCACATTTATGCTGAAGTTAATCCGCAAAGAATTTTAGAAAGTTATGTTTTCTTATCCATCACAAAATACTCCTTTCTCAGGGGAAACTAATCACAAAATTAAAAATCTATTTCAAGATTTATTTCCGATTTAAATGAGTGACTATAAAATAAAATAAAATAAAATAAAACTCTCTAAATTTTCTGATGGTTTTAATGCATATATGAAAAAATTCAACAAAGAAAACATGGTTTATTGTGCATCAAAACAAAACATTGGTATCAGGAATTGATACACGTAATTCAAGTATTTCAGCGATTGCACAAGTTTAGAATTTAAAGAAAATATACACATAATGTTTGCAAAAATCTAGATAAAATTATTAAGTATAAGCATTACTATTATTAACATATAGTTAATAATAATTTGCAGTTAAATATATCAATCAATTTGCTTAAAATATTGTAAGTTTTTTGTATCCCATCACCTTTTTTCTGGTGTTATAGTTTGGCATACATTTATTGTTTTCGAAAGAAAATTCAAAGATGGCAAGAATTTTTTTAAATATTTCAAACAATAATATGAGTTCTAATTTATCTCGTGATTTAGAAAGACTAGTTAAACCAATATCTCGAGAATACTTTGGTAATTATAACGACGATTTTGTTTAAGAAAATAATAGTATAGGTGATAAAAACCTTTTCACTGTATATTTTCAGTTTTGTATTCGCTACAAGCACCGCATGAGACCGCAACTGCTTCTGTTCCCGCGCAGTTCATGTCGAAATTTATGCAAAAGTTAAACCATAAATAACCTTATTTATGCTGCACAAAACACCTGTTTTTCAGTGGGAACCTTATCCCAGACTGAACAATCTATTTTTAGTGGATATAAAACATTAACTCGGAAAAGTTTATCTTACAAAGGAGACTACGTGAAGTGGCTATCACCAATTTTGTTGAAACTTTTCGTACTACCTTAAGGTCTACCTAACACCCGAGTTTCAATAAAATCGGTGATAACCACTCGGGTAGTTAGCACCATGTTGCAGTATAATGAGTTCAGTTACTCACCTAACGCAGGCATAAACGCAATAAATGTATCATATTAATTCCTGTATAAATATTATCAAAAGTAAATAGGGGGAGAAAGTCTGACACTTGGGTCCAACCGCACGACGTCTTATTTGAGGGGTAAAATTTTTGGGCTTCGGAAATGACTTCCCCCTCGCCTCTTTACAGGGACACAAAGGTATCGGTTGTACTCCGCCACGATGAAAAATAGTTCTCTATAAAATACGTGAATATTAAACTTTTGCTTTCGATAATTTGGTTAATTTAGTTCCTAAATAAAGTAGATATATGATAGAAACTAAAATGCGACATTTTAAAAATAATAACGCGACTTTTGAAAAGTAATAAACCGTAACTAGAATAACGCTCACTTAAATCGTGGAGAGCGTGGCGCCATCTAAGAAAGGAGATCGGGACTTATTTGATAAACCTACAATGTTAAGGCCTAACAATTTGCAAGTTTAACTGAAATAATAGCTATAGCTACGAGCTTTTTTTGTTTATTTTACAATTGATATAGTAATTATTAATTAAAATCAACGGTTATCGAAGGAAATAATGGTCAGCATTTGACAGAGAGACTTTTTGAAATCGCGAGGCGGTGACATGGTTGCCAGGGAATAAAATTCAAAATTTTCATCTTGAGCGCGGACCGGAATACCACAAATGCACTACTTCGCGCGTAATGCGCTATCCTTATTGGTTAGAAATATCTCGTGATCACTAGCTCTTCAAAAAGGGTGTAAACCATGGTGGAAGGTAAAATCTGAAGGCAGTGATAGACTTTCTCCCCCTATTTACTTTTGATATTATTGAAGTGATAAATTATTAATACTTTCTCAAGAAGTTTGCATTGACTCCCACCATATTGACAATTTTACCAATTTTACCTGCACCAAAAAAAGTTTTATATTAAATATCTAGAAAGGCTTGAGTTCAAGTGTTTTCAGGGTGTTTCTATTCCTACGAGAACAAAATAAAATATCGACAGCTTAGTGATTTTGTGGTCCTCTTTAGTTCATTTGCTAAAATACTTTAAAGCTTTTGTACGTTTCAATACACCTCAAAAATTGGTTTTAATAATGACACATTTTCGTTCTTCCACAAATGGTACTGGTGCAAATAAATTCACAAATAACATTCCCATTCAGTTTGATAAACTAGGTTTTTCTTTAATCATTACGGGTTTAGTACCTTATGCACTTCGTTTGTTTGACTACCGTGTTTTGTTAAAACATACTGGGAAATAGGAGACGATTGAGAAAGTGGGCCATTGAAATCTAATCTTCTTCTAACGTGTGCTTCCGAGTGACTCCAGGCAGGTTCTTTTCCTATCGCCCCTTGTCGGTCAAAACCTCTTATCCGTAAAAATACTCGAACGGTGATAGCCAATATGAAGGAGATTCTTAAAAGCTGTTTTGGGTTTTAATCTCTTTCTGACAGGAGGCGCGCCTGTTTCCAGTTCCAATTCCTTCCGGCCACCGTCTCAGTATTAGATACTTGAAGCGCGCGATCAAAATCAATACCTGTCCTTCTAGATTGAGTCCGAGTTGATCCGACAGGTGGCGCTATTCCACCGCGGTGCCGAGCTCGTATCGCCTGCTTTCAATAAAGGTGTCGAACGGAGAATGCTTAAACTAGGAACGAAAGACCTTTTTAAATTGCTGGCCAGATCCAGAATCGGGAATAATACTATGAAACATAAAATAAACTGAGCTTTTATTGACCAATTTTATTGTATATTTTGAATAACGTACGTACTATTTCGGATACATTTTACGAGTCTTAAAACACTTGGAGTAACGATAACATATTTTCTTTAACATATGGCGACCCCCCCCCCCCCCCGTGATTACATAATACCAAAAGTACATAATATATCTCTTATGAGTGAAGTATTCATCTCTCTATAGGGTGTATTCTCGTGACGTCATCGTCGCTGTAGTGGAGGGCTAGTGTCATCCCCCTTTCCCTATCTACCTTAGAGCAATGGCCGCCATCTTTTCGTGAATACCCCCTATTCTGCTTATGTTATTCGCTTGAAACAGTTATACTGAGAGAAAAAAATGTTGTTTTTACGGGAGTCATAAGAGTTAAATTTCTGGTAATAATTAATTAACAGGATTTCCCCGTGGTATTTACAACCTTCTTTTATTTAATTTTAACACGTGTAACAGTATATTTAAGTTTACGATTTGCAACTGTAATTTTTAGATTTTTAGAAAATAATTGGTAGTTTTTGCAGAATATATCTAGTTTCTTTTACAAGAGTGTTGTTTTTACGTAAATACTTCATAAGGCCTTTAAAAATTTCAGTTTAATATTTATTTTACATGAATTTTCTAAAGATAAATTTAGGGAACAATCTGGTAAGTTCTGCAGACGGATGCACTTTTTTAAATGAGACCATCAGTAACTCCTAAATAACGTTTTAAAACTGTATTTTAACTGTATACCCCTGTGGTATCTACAACCTCATTTTACTTATTTAACACGTGAAACAGTAAATTTAAGTTTACGATTCGCAAATGTAATTTTAAGAAAATAGTTCGTAGTTTTTGCATAATATATGTAAAATTAAAAGTTGTTTAAAATATAAGTTTTCTGAAGCATGTTATGTTTTAAACGAAAGCCGCAAAGTAATTTATTGCTTATTGCTTATAATTTGAAGATAGAAATCGTATTACGACAAAGGTAAAATTAAAATTGGGATAAAATATAAAATTTTAAAGCGTTGTTCTAAAATTCAATGATAATTGACGACAAAGCCAAAACTGAAAACACATTTTCCTTTCTCTTCATGAAAACTCTCTACTCGCACTATAAAAATTACCCTTTAAATCTCGTTCCAATAAATATTTATAAATTTATAGATCAGCTAAGTGTTTCCAGTAGCGGCGCTAAGGTTTTTTCACAGGTGGGCTAATTATTTGTGGCCCCTAAGAATAAATGTCCCTTATAATGGATACATATTTCAAAATTAGAAAATTTAACTCGAAGTATAAATTGCTCTTTTCTCTTTTTTTTAAGAACCAACAAAGGATTTAGTACGAGTAAAAGAGGGTAGCTCAGCGGCCACATTCGTCCCAACTTGCAATGTGGTCTACAAATTCCATTTTGGTTCCTACTTTGAGGATCCGATGAGTCCACAGCGATGTGGCGTGGACAACATAGTTTGAGGGAGTAGGCAAAGGGGTCAAAAGCGACCGTAGCCCCGAAATTTGCGTTCAAAGAATTGGATTGGGTTGTTCCCGATGGTAAATATCACGCTGAGTCGAATGCAACCATCCACAGGTCCATCTGACGAACCGTTGTCGAGTTATGACTGATTTTGTACTGAATGACGTGTTTTTTAGATTCACGTACACACTCAGAAGTTACTGTTGAAAAAACAGCAAATACGGTTTATAATTTACAGCAATGTGCAGTTGAAGTGGGTTAACAGCAGTTTGTCGTAAAATTTACAGCTTTCTGCTGTATTTTGAAGAAAACAGTAGCGACTGTAAAAATTTATATTCGTACTGTTTTTAAAATGACAGTTATATTAAATTTAACAATATGAAACCGTGGTTGACGTTTTACTTCAAAAATTCGCAAAATTTACCACACGTTGCTGTTTTTTCTGTTATAAACGGCAAGCGCTAGTATATAAAACAACTAATTATTATTTAGTTGTCAAGACATTTTTTAAAATCGCACAAGTTTCATTTTAGTTTTAAATATAATAATATCCGATAAAAATATTTTTATATACTCTTTTGTAGAATCCCACGCAAAATGCTATATTAATTACAACCCTTGTTCATCGTGTGCTTAATAATTTGAAACCAAGTTAATAGTTTACTTTAATTTGGTTTTCCCTATAACTCTAAAGTACAAAGGTCAAAAGCTCGAGTTAATCATGATCGACTTCAGTTGTAGTTAATTAAGTTATTTTCGATAAAAATTTTCTATTGGATTATGAAAATATTTTGTCAAAGTTTTTGTTATAATAATTGATGAAGTTTTGTTATATATTTCTATCATGAATAGATAAATATAATATTTGAAATTTTTTAATTCAACCAATATGATAATGGTTTGATCCGTAAAATTTTTGATGAAATTTTAAGGTTGTGAATTGGTTCTGTACTAAATACGTTTGATAACTAAAACTACGGCAAACACTGGAATTTTACAAACATTGGATTTTACTGTAAAAACTGCATGCATTTACCGTATAAAATACGTATGGAATGAAGGTTAAATAAACAGCCATACTCTGTAAATATAATTTTATTTTGCTGTATTTTTAAACAGCAGAGTGTCCAGTAAATTTAACAGGAAGCATGACAATAAAAAAACAGAGTTGGTTGTGAAATTAACAGCATTCTGCTGGCATCTATGCTGACCCCAGCTTACTGCAAAATGTACAATAATATCTTTCTGTGTGTACAGTGTAGTCGATGCCGCCGTGTCTCGCGTATCTCTTCAACAGTTAGGGCTAGAAAAGTCAATGATATCTTTTTCGAATGAACATACTTCGGCATCGATAGCCTTTCATAAAGTTTTGAAATTGGAGCCCTAGAAGTTGGGCATTTGCCCAATTTACTATTTTCGGTGGTTTCGCTTAATGTGGTAGATATTTTATTTAAAATTAAGTCCGATAACGTTAAAAGAATATTATTGGATAGGTTAGAATTCAGCGGACCTACACCTTCGGTTATATCAGTAAATAATAATTTTAAGTATAGTTTTCAGGGTAATTTACGGGACCCCAATTTTTGTGGTTTTATATTTTCGCCTAAAAATCTACATACAGTTCCTTAATTTAAGTCCGATTTTCATGAAAGTTATAATTTTGAATAGCTGTGGTTGCAAATACGTTCCTTAATTTTAATTCTAAGTAAGGTTTTTTGGGCAGCGTAGACGGACCCCCGCAATTTCAAACATTTTAAATCCGCGTGTTTATAGTGGTCTACGTGCCCGTTTCCCTCTAGCATTTTTCAAGGCCGTTCAGAGTGCGCCGCGCTTTCAACGTATGCCCAGAAGTAACAATTAAGTATGACACTGATAGACCTAGTCTTCGGCGTATGACCAGAAGAAATAAGTGTGACACTCAACGTAGCAAATAAGTGTGATCAGATGTAACAATTAGGTGTGATCAGAAGTAACAATTAAGTATTAACTGATCGAACTGGTCTTTCGGATGATAAAATTAGCGAATAAGTAGATTAGTCCATTATGAAAAGGGATACTAAAGCTAAACCCTAAACAAATTTGATGAAATTTAAATACTTAATAATAGCTCGTACCGATGGGTCTTCGAGCAAACAAAAAGACACGAAACTCGGACCAAATAGACGAGTGAAAAATTAAATAAAATAAAATAGCCAGAAATTCCAACGGTAGACCGGTTTCGTCCTACTTGGGACGCGTAAGTACCGTGCGGGAAATCTGGCTTGCGACTATAAAACCGAAAAGAGATACTAAGCCTATCTCCACCACTCTCCCCCTATTCGGCTTTCCGTTGCTATGCAACTCATTTTGAAATTTTTATTATTTAGGCTTAGTTTCTTTATTCGTTGGGTTGTCGTCATGAGCCCACGCAGTTTTTATTAGTGCTTGCACTTATATAGTTTTGGTTTTTGCTTTAACTTTTGATTTCCATATAAATTTGATTGTTTAAGACCTATAATACAATGGGTTGGTTTTTGTCTAGAAAATAGTTTATCGCACGTAAATATTTTACGTTTCGTGAGCGGTCTATTAATTTTAAATTTGATATTTTCTATTTATCATTTTGTTGCTATGTTAATTTAAACGCTTTGGGTCTAAAGTTGTTTTTTGTTCTATTGATATTGGAAATTTGTTTAATTATATTCTACTGGTTGGGATAGAACGAGGATTGGGTTTTTTTGGAGGATGCTTTGATTAAGGCGAAATATCGTTGAGTGCCGTGTCCAGTAGTTAATACGCCCAAGGGCCAATTCTTCCGAGGAGAGGTATATTTTGGCAAGCTTGCCAGCTTGTTTGAAAATACAAACAAGCGTGTAAAATTTCATAAAGATCGTCCGACCCCTGGTGGCATGCCTCGGTGAATCCATATGGAATAGCCCTTCTAGACTTTCTTATATTATTCGGACGACATAGCTGCTTTTCAATTTAAAACTACGTTTCTATTTAGGTAAGGTGAATATTAACAATTAAATTTGCTGAAACAACGTTACTCTATACTTCATTCAATGCGAATATTACGGTCAAATTAATATTTTTGAACCCGTGTTGTATTTTAGTCATTGGACTTAAGCGGAAACGGGCAGTTGTTTATGAAAGACGGACCCAGAGATAAACTTATGAGTCACTCCATAAATCAGCCCTTTTAAAATACATGTATATCCAGTGGTTAAAAGGACCGTTATTTAAGTTTCTAGAATTATTTATGAACAAACTAGCTTTAATACCCGGCTTCGCCTGGGGTCTTAGTTTTAATGAATTAGATCTGATTTGTACGTAAGAAAGGTAAACGCTGTAGCAAAAACGTAACACGCGTAGCAAAAACGTAACACACGTAACACGCGTAGCAAAAACGTTACACACGTAACACGCGTAGCAAAAACGTAACACACGTAACACGCGTAGCAAAAACGTAACACACGTAACACGCGTAGCAAAAACGTAACACACGTAACACGCGTAGCAAAAACGTAACACACGTAACACGCGTAGCAAAAAGTAACACACGTAACACGCGTAGCAAAAACGTAACACACGTAACACGCGTAGCAAAAACGTAACACACGTAACACGCGTAGCAAAAACGTAACACACGTAACACGCGTAGCAAAAACGTAACACACGTAACACGCGTAGCAAAAACGTAACACACGTAACACGCGTAGCAAAAACGTAACACACGTAACACGCGTAGCAAAAACGTAACACACGTAACACGCGTAGCAAAAACGTAACACACGTAACACGCGTAGCAAAAACGTAACACACGTAACACGCGTAGCAAAAACGTAACACACGTAACACGCGTAGCAAAAACGTAACACACGTAACACGCGTAGCAAAAACGTAACACACGTAACACGCGTAGCAAAAACGTAACACACGTAACACGCGTAGCAAAAACGTAACACACGTAACACGCGTAGCAAAAACGTAACACACGTAACACGCGTAGCAAAAACGTAACACACGTAACACGCGTAGCAAAAACGTAACACACGTAACACGCGTAGCAAAAACGTAACACACGTAACACGCGTAGCAAAAAAGTCCTGAACTACTTAAAAATTCCAGCTAAACCTCCCCTTCTACACGGTCCCTTTCTACGAATTTCACGCTAACCCGTTAAAAAAATTTAAAGGTCGAGACGGGCGCAAAAGGACCTCAATTTCGGAGATAAGGGAAGCAAAGGATAAAAAATTGAAAGCCGAGACCAGCCGGAAAATAGATAAGGGAAGCAAGGAGGCGAAAGTGCAAAGTCGAGTAAAATAAAATTGAATTATGAGTAAAATTGAATTAGATTAATAACCATGTCAGGTATTTGGAATTTGGCGCGTTTAATTGGAAATCAGGCCCTGAACATTGAGTTAAAATTTTAAAGCTCTAGAGCTAACCGTTCTCGAGTTTTAAGGAGCATGACATACAAATAAATAAAAGGACAAACTTTAAGACTTATAGTTATAGATATATGCGCTAAAGTAGGCCTCACGATTAAGGATGCATTATTGTAGACTAGACTAAACCGAATTACTATAAAATGAATATGGCTCATATATAACGTTTAAGTTTTGCCAATCATTTATCTTGTAACGATTTTTCTATGAGCTTAGTCCACGGCCGAACGAATTGCTCGCCGTCTATGGTAGTCACCGTTGACATTATTCTACCACTACTACCAGATGTTATGAAATGCTTGAAATGGGGAATTAATTTTAATTATTTAATTATTGTTATTTGTGGAAAATATCGGATTCGCTGTTCCAAGCGCTGCTATTTAAATTAAGGTTAAAGGGATAGAAATAAACTATCGGAGCTACCATGCCAAGGATCATCTTTATTGGAATGATAACAGTGGGCTAATAAATTAAAAAACTACTAAAATCAAAGTCAAACAATCAAATATACTAAAACTATAAATAACAACTACAAATTATTTAACTAATCGCAATTACGCAGTTAATTCAAAAACAACAATGGTAATAAAAGTTCTCCGAAACTACAAATTATCAACCAACCCTATAAAGCAAGTCAATTGGGGCTCTGCGTTCGGATAAGGAATTTTCCATTCATTTCTTTCATATCCATATCCGAAAATTATCCGAATAAAAACTAATTTGTTGCATATTAAATCGTATAATAGTCGCGAATAGTATCCATACATAAACAGTTAATCGAATTTTATGTTTTATTGAAATTTTGGGGGTTAATTTATCCGTTTCCCCGAGCTATAAAATCAATTTAACCCTACAAGTTATAATAAAATCAACCCCCAACAAAAACCAAACAATAAAAATTACCATTACAATCATCCCCCCCCCCCCCACCTTTTATATTACACTACAACCCTACATTTTATATTTGAGAAGATGAGAAGATGCCAACTATACTATACTATTCTAAACTGTTTTTCACATTAAGTGTCTACGCAATGACTAGCTATAAAGTATACCATCTACGGTTGCATCATGTTAATTCGGTCTTGGCGCGCGCAAGATTAACCACACGAAATTATATGCACGTTTTTTAATACCATGGACTACGAGATTCCGTATAACACGACATAGCGGAAACCGAACCAGCGTCACCCCCAGAAGATGCGTTAAGTGCTTGAGACGACAAGTCTACTATCGTTCTCTCCTCTTCCTCCATCCTGACACCGAGTTTTTAACACGACGACAACGTGGCCCCAACATCTTGGTCACTATCTTTTTTTTAAAGAATTGCCTGTTTATAATGGGTATCAGCCAATCAAATGCTAGCAGGTCCTTAGCGCTACAACCTGATAAGCTACTGCCTGGGTAGCTAGACGTGGGCAGCTACACCCAAACAGCTAGAGAGTAATTAACTGCTACTGGCTCAAACTGCTGCAAGCGCGGATAGTTGCGGCAAAAATAAGCATGAACGCCTTTCAACCTTAAATCAACTTTATTAATTTATTATTATTAATTAATTATTAGTTTGCAAATGGCGTTAACACATTCTATTCTAAATATGAAACGAAATGTTTAAGGCAATACCAGTCAAATAGTCCATTCATTCGTTTTTTGTTAAACTGTAGCTGTTCTGGTGCAGCTATTCAGGCTGTAGCGCTTAGAACATGGAAGGTAATCAAATACCATACAACAACTGACAATTTCAAGAATGTTCAAGGTTACTATCGGCAGTTGATAAACTAACAAGTAGACTAGACTACCCGAGGTGGTTATCTCCGATTTGGTTCAAACTCGGGTGGTGAGTAGACCTTCATGTAGCTTGAAAATCCCTAAAAGGGTGGACATGAATGGGCTTTCGTTTTGCCATGGCAACCAAAAATGTTTTTCACAACTTAAAAACTGATTACTCGTATTTACCCAATATATGTTTATTTACTCATATTTACCAAAATTGACGTATATTGGTCCAAATGTACCAGATTTAGCCATGATCTGAATTATGTATCTAATTGATGAACCTTTTTTAATTTTTTGAAAAATATTGGTAGGGGGACCCTTAAAATCTTCGATTTTCCCATGTTAATTTTCATAGAGAAAATCAGTTTTTAAGTTGCGAAAAACATTTTTGATTGCCATGGTAAAATTGAAAGCCCATTCTTGTCCACCCTTTTATTGATTTTCAAGCTACAAGAAGTTCTACTTACCACCCGAGTTTGAACCAAATCGGAGATAAACACCTCCGGTAGTCTCCTTGTAATTAAGTGGTCTACGTGACCCATAGTTAGTTTACACAATAAATTAAATGTATGACCACTATGGTCGGCACCTTCTAAAATATAACATCTTACTCTTGATGGCATCTCTCCTCTCCCTCCAATGAGAATGGTTGGGGTGGTGACTTAACCAAAATAATTTGACCTTAAAGGCCGACTACATAAAGCTTCGGTTTACTCTGTCTTGCACAGGAAGTAGGCTTACTGCAATACACGAGTGCCATGACGTCAGCCTACTTCCAGTGAAAGACAGAGTAAACCGAAGATTTATGTAGTCGGCCTTTAAAGAGTAAGCTGCAAATAGATTTTTGGAATAGAAACTAAACTACTTTATATTTTTCTTGTTCATTTGATGATGGGCTTTCCGAAAATGTAACTTACTTGGAGAACTAAAGTCGTTAAGTTTATTTAATATAAAAATGAAATTTACGCGCAGCACCCCACGGCGGATTTTATTTTGATCGATAATTTTATCGTGCCTAGTTTGTAACGTCATTGACTACGATTTTCTCTGAATTTTTCCCACTGCATCCAGTAGATAATATAGTTTCCACTATCCTACCAAGATTATACTGTAATATCCTTGGTAGATATGGCAATGTCAATTTAGCAAGCGCTAGTAGTTAAAACCATGTAACTCTATGTTGGGGATAGCGAACAATGAGAAATAACGTGTAGTCATTGATGTCAATCACCTCGCTAAAAGTCAAATTGGTTTGGCATCCTACTAACTATTTATAATTAACTACGAAACGGGAAACAACGAAAATTTATATTTGGGTATTTTAAACGTAAGCGCTTCGTTTAAAAACCAAATTAAGGCGGTAATGAATAATTTGCAACTTACTCTTTAAAAAAGAAACCCTATGTGAATTGGTGGGAAAAGACTGAAATTTAAACACAGTTGTGGTTCTATAAGCTTTATATGCGTTTAAAATGAGCATTTGAGCCTTTTGAAGATTTCAACAGACCAAAAAGTTGGAGGGGGCAATAACATTAGTTGCCCCTCCCAGAAAAATTCTAGGGAGGGGCATTGCCCCCCCCCCTGCCCCCCCTGGTTCCTACGCCCCTGGTGCCTTTAGTACCAACACTGGACGGGTGAAAAAGAAGAAATCAGGCGATAGTATCGGCACCTGGTAGAGATAAATTGAAGCTTCTTCCTCCCCCCTTTCTCTCTCTACGTACTTCTCTCTTACCAAAGCAGCTGGCATCATGCATTGCGGGACGCGTTACTTTTCTCTTTTCCGCCACCGGGTGGATTTAGCGCCGTACTTCCGCCAGTCGTTTGCTTGAACCAACACTGCCTTTCGATTCAAACTTAGGGGTGATTGACTTATGATAGAACTATTATCCCTTAGGCGTATAGCACTTCGTGAGAAAGATGCTTGACTACAACAATTGATATATTTATAATCATACTGGGTTTTTTTAAAGTTAACCAAAAAAAACGTTGCAATCCATGTGAGTCACCGATGCTTTTTTCTATGCAGCGCTATTGCGTGCATCATATTTTAAAGTGCTGTTTACTGTTCTTCAAATATAACCTACGATAATAAAAAAACAACGATTGAAATCTGGATATTTAAAATTAAATTAGAAATATCTAAGTACAATAAAATTAAAAAGTTAAGGTTTAAAGTTTTCATACAAAAATTAGCGAAGTAGCACACGATAAATAGCGGGAATATATCCGCAAAGCTGCCAGATCATATTTTGAAGGGCGTGACTAACGCCATCTAGCGAGCGAGGCATTTATTATCCGAAATTGTGACTATGTCACTTTGCTCCTGTAAAGTAAGTTTTCCCCGCAAAATAAATTTATTTCATTTTCTACAGTCATACTACGTATGCTAAATACTTATTCACTAAAAGGTTTCCAAATTTTATTTTTTCACCTTTATCGAATATTTTTCATATCATTGGTAAATAATAGAATTTTGGAGAATAATGATAAAAAGCGGTAAATATTAAGAAAAATTTTATCTATCACCTAGTGGTGAAAAAAGAAAAAAAAAATTATTAAGCCTTTTTCTTAACGAATTGATGAAAGCTACAAATTTAATTTATCCCTACATTTTAAGAACACACCAGATATCATTTCTTACATACATATCGTACTGCACCCTTTATAACCACAGTATCTACGTGAGGTGTACGCAAGCAATTAATTACATTCAGAGACGCATTTAATCGTTTACTCCACGGAAGGTTTTACGGTTACGCAGTCTAAACAGTGAAGAAAACTATTTGATTTTCTAAAGAAAAGTGTAAAAACTATTGATTATCGTTTATAGAGGTAATAAATATTAATATTTTAAATTATTTCTGAAGAAGAATTAAATCATCATTATTAAAATCATTTAAATATTCAAAATAATTAAATTTCGTGAAATATAATTTTGACCTAAGCATTGGTCGATAGCCAAGTATCAAACGCTTACAGCCAAAAAATCTGTTGGAGATTCGATAAAAACGAAAACCAACTTAAAGGGATTATGAATTTCCATCTTTATGGTGGATCAACATATGGAATATTTCTGCTCGTTTCTTTAAAACTTAGTCACAAACGATATTTCTTATTCCTTTTAAGACACTTCCGGTGTGACCATCTGAAACGAATTAAATACAAGAGAGTCCTATTTCCCAAGGAAATTCAATTGTCCAATAAGAAAGGAATTGAATATCTGTTGAAATAAAGAAGTTTATAAGTCCAAAACTGTTACCTTCGATTTTTGAGAATGCAAATGGAATTTTCGCTGCCAACTACAATTTTTGCTACAGAAGAAAACCAATGGCTATTTTTTTCGCTTCTGACCAGCATAATTTTGCTATTTTTTAAGAATTTTGATAAATTTCTTGGCCTTAATGTACCCACGGTTGGATTTAATAGAACTTTACTAGTTGGGGGTGACGGAGTGGTTAGAACATTCTCCTCGTATCAAGAGGAGCCGGTTTCGATCCCAGCTGGGGCACTGAGTGAAAACTCGAAGCTGCGTTGAGGTTGCAAGCTATCTCATGAAGGAACCCGACCTCCTTAATTAATGACTTTAAAATTAGCTAGATGGCTTGGGCCTAAGATGGTATCTTTCGTCTTGGCGTAGCTGATTATTATTAATAGTTCGACAACGTGTATAGGGAAGTCGTCAAATTGGAATTGGCTTATTCAAATGATGAGAATTGTCATGATGAACAATATTTTATGGAAAATTGGCAGGAAGGATACAGACATTTTTTTTAAACTTTTTCATTAACACGTTTTAATTATAACATTGACATTTAGTCATAGTCTTATGAATTACCGCTCCTAGTCAAACCGCACAAATCAAAGAATCTTTGAACCAACCTTTCTCGAAAATTACAAACTTATTAAATTTTCAATTCGGAATTTTCTCATCGGATAATTAATTTATCCCTGAAGTTATTGTCATACATAACATTTATTCCGTAATTTAAAATCCGAGGCTAAGGTTTTTCATCAGGTTAGCCGATTTAAATCAAGTTATTTTTTTAAATATTATTTATCCAAATCACATTATGAACTAAAATGGAAGAATAAAAATAATATTAATTAATTCCCACACATTTCCAGTAAAAAAAAAACTGAGCCAATTAAAATTTTAAATATTAATTAAATATAATACAGATTTTGTTGAGTTTTAGGTTATATAAACTATCAATCAAATAGACTGAAAGAAAAGAATTATTTTTCAAAATATTATATATTCAATTCAAAAAATCAACACTGGTTTTTAAAAAAAACGTAAATTAGGAGCAAAAAACACGAAAACGATTTGGGGGAAAATGTACATTATTAGAGAAAACAAAGTCTATGGTCTAATAAAACAAGGACCAGGAATATAAGGGGACCCACTGTTCCCAGTTCAATTCACAAGGTAAGCGTGGCCTAAATCGTAAAGCTTGGTGCTGTATGTTCTCCTCTTCATCTCAAATCAAGAAGCGTTTTGAAAATTGCTTTGACTGCAATTAGGGCTCGGTTTTCAGATAAAAAATTTTCCTTTCATTTCTTTTATATCCATATCCGAAAATTATCTGAATAAAAACTTATTTGTTGCATATTAAATCGTATACTTGTTGCAAATAATATCCATAAATAAACAGTTAATCGAATTTTATGATTAATGGACGCTTCAATAAAAGAAGCCAAAAAGTCATATTTAAGCGTCTCAATTGGAGACGCGTTTTTGCCCTCATGAGAATTTTGCGTCAGATAAGAAACGCGTCGGCTCACGTTTATAAGGAACATGTTAAGGCTTAGCAAAGAACCGATGTTATGTTCGAGAAAAGTTTCCAGCTTTCTAATATTTCAACAAGCACTATATAAATAGTAACTTATGAGTCCTGGCTATCGGAAATATTACTTCTTGGCAATTTCTGGGAAGATGTTTTATTTAAGCGCCTATTGAAACTTTAGCGATTAAATCATCCGTTTCCCCGAGCTCTAGTTGCAATTTCCCAAATACCAATTCCTCTTTAGAGCAGTGAGAGCCATTAGATTCTTCATTTCAAGAATAAGCATGTAACTAAGATTTATTTTTTAATGATTTTACCACGATGACTCATTATTCTGATAGTTATACAGGTTATATATCTGTTTGCTTGATCAGGGCATTTCTCGTGTAAACTATGAAACATAGCATGGTATTAAATCTACACTTGAAATAAATGCTTTATGTTAGCACTACCAAAGGCAGGGATTTTTCAGCTTCAAGGAAATAATAGGATATATTTACGACTTAAAAGAATGTCATTTTAAAGGTCCAGATTGCTATTAACTGGAAATGGCGAAAAAAATTAAAAGGCGAGTAGCATCGATAAGCCCTTTTTGTGGAGAAGCTATAGCACCCAAATACAAAATAACTGATTGTTTACTTCCTGCAAAATGTATATCATAACCAAAAGTAACTTTCATACTTTGAAGAATAAGAACTGAAAACTGCAATATAAATCGAACATAAAATGGTTTAAAGGAAACGCGATCTAGAGCGGGTGATTTATCGATTTAGCTTATATTTTCTTTAATAACAATAGTCAAATCTTCACTCACTTGAACAAAAGGGAAAACTATTATATTAGCACCCTTATTCAAATCCCAGCGACTCCACTGCGAAAGGCTGGTAAATAAATTTATTACCTGAATAAATATATTTTCGAATTGGAATTTCAATAAAATAATTTTGTAACCCAAGATTATTGGTTTGTCATATAACGTATTTTTTTTCTAGGTTAATTTTTAAAAATATTTTTTTCTTTAAAACGTTTACTAAATAAGCTGTTTCTTTATATCGGTAGCTTTCCGTTAACTATGAAGTGGCAGTTCTTTTCAAATTATTAATTTTTCTTTGATGTGCTTGGGGGATAATTAGCAGGCTGTGAGTTCTTGGACAAAAACAATTGGGCTGGAATTTTGTTCAGGCTTTTGCTGAAAATTCTACCCATTTTTAATAATAATAAATAATAATAATCAGCTAGGCTAATACCCAAGGCTCACCTTAGGCCTAAGTCATCAAGTGACTTTTGAAGCCATTAATTCAGGTGGCCGGGTTACAATGCGTAGGAGGGTGATGATAAGCCCGGCATGCCACGCGATCGAGCCAACAGCTCCCTACACTAACTATTACCGTTAACCTCAACACGTTTTTATGGAAGGGGAAACCGAAGAGCTCGGGCGAGAACCCCTTAAACCAGTGGGGAGATAACTTGCAAACTCCCATTGAATGCTTTTTCTATTTTTAATATAAAAGTCCAAAGGTTTTTTCAAGAACCCTCACTCATTTATTTTTAAGCGTTTCAAAGAAATTATTGCACGAAATGACTGAACGATATCTCAATGCTTTGTTTATATTCTTTTTATAATATTTTCATATTTTCAGAAATATACTTTACACAAAATATCGACCCGCTAACCGGTGAGTTTAAAATACCAAAATAAATGGTACCTTTCTTACAATTTCGTCTATACCGCATACTTATAAACAACCATGATATCAATTTTGCCGGACATGGTGTGAACAAACCATTTTTAAATACAAAAATTGACCTGGCTAGTAATATAGCAATTAACAAAATAAAGAAAACAATGGTAATTTTCGTGCTGCAACTAGATGCGAAGGAAAAAACAGCCTACTAACAAAAAAGTTGAGCACAGTCATGGGTTGTTCAAAATGGCGGCGCCCACATTTTGGCTCAAAAATGCTCACAATGAATCAAAAACACTGATACGACTTACGCCCTCTATTGACCAGTTAATGGATAAAATTAGATTACATTAATTTCGAGTGTAGCGACGAAACCAGCCTTTTCAAATAATTTTACTATGAAACTTTGCCCATCACTTTTGATATTATCTAGTTCATCATTAAATGCCCGGATCCAGTTAACAATGACACCCGCTATATACGTACAGTAATGAGCTAATAACGAATTTACGTCTCGTGTTTCGAAAAGATCTAGGAAGACGATACAAATACAAATACCAATGTTAATATGTGTGAATTCATTTTTCGAGGTATGTCGACACGTGTACCGAGCGTAACGGAACTTGTGGCGTAACGATAATTTTGGTTCGGAGTTAATTTATACTTGTCCGGTGTGTTTGATAGAGTGCTGTCTGTGCTGGGTCGGAAACGTCCTTAATTCGGTGACTGAGGACATGTGCGTGTTGGACATGGACATTTGTCCCGTGGCCATGCTGTTGCTGAAGTTTCTCCCGAAGCTTCGACGTAACCTGAAACGTTGGTACGATCTACGAACCAAGTACAGAACCTGAAAAGAAAATGGGACATTCGAGATTATGGTTTTTCTAAATGAAAAGTAATAGGTTAATCGCGACCGAAGCTTACTTATCACCGATTTGATTTTGAAATTGGCATTACTTTGGTAAGCTAAGTAAAAATTGTAAGACTTCAATTAAATTTTGAACGTAAGGAGAGCTATCTCTGTACTAGGTAGGTTGTGACGGAGCCAGAATATTAAAATTAAATCTACGATCTAAGGTAATTGAGGTTAACTTTCAACTAGTAACGTTAATGCGAACTTACATGATTTACATCCATGTGAAATATATTTTAGTTATAAATCGATCTCAATGAAATTTGGATCGAAACAAAAGCTCTTCGTAAAATCTTAGTTTTTAAATCAATGACCAGCTATATTTAAGGTCAAAGTTCATCATGTCTTTGGGAATGTATACGTTGATCTAAAAAATAATAATATTTTACCAAAGATCTCTTACCAAATTAATTTTGCCTATGCGCAATTTCCAGTTCTTTTAGGACGAACTTTATTTAATGTCATCCCAACCATGAAAATGGTGAACTCGACTTTCATTATTAACACTATTCAATTAATTGGGCCACTTAACTGTATCAAAGAAATTTGTATAATGTGAACAGAAAAAGTGGGGACAAATGTTACAATTTTTCTGTTCACACTAGTATACAATTTTCTTATTCCTTTTTTGGGGGTTGACAGGACATATTGAACTCTTTATAAGTTTTTTCAGGGTATACGAAAATTGGTTGCAAACTTTTTCAATGTACGAAAAATAGTTGTAGTATTTTGGGTGCACGATTTTCCGTTGTATTGATCATTTGACCGCACGACAAATAGTTGTATGCGTTAAATGACTGTACGCGTCTTTTCAATTTACGAAACTTCGATGTACGTTAATTAGGTGTATGCGATATTTGGCCGAACGACTTATGGGTGTCTGCGTAAAATTGGTGTACGCGTCTTTCCGTTGTACGAAAATTTGTTGTACGTAAATTTAAAGTACGCTTCAATTGGTTGAACGATTTTTGGGGGTATACGTTAAAGGGGTGTACGCGTGTTTCCGGTGTAAGAAAATTAGGTGTACGACGATAAGGGGTTCGCGAAAATTAGTCGAACGACTTCCAGATGTAAGCGGAAAATGGTTGTACGCGTCTTCTCAGTATACGAAAAATAGGTTTACGCCAATTCAGGGTGTATACGCTAATTACGGAAAGCGACAAACCGGTGTACGGTTTTTCGAAGAACCAACGACATTTTTGGTGTCGCCAAAAACTTGGGTCTTTTCTTGGTTACGATGCTTAATTAAAATAATATTTTTAACCCTGTTAATGTTCTGTTTTGTTTATCAAAACATGTTTCGAAATGAAACCGTTATTTGAAATATGTTTAGAAATACATAATTATATGTATTGAAAACAAGGCAATTGTTTTAATTTGCACGGGAAATAAGTCTAAATAGATACGTTGACTTTTCTTCATAAAAATAGCAGAATACTCGTATTGTATATAAACAAAAACATTGCAAATGACAAACAGATTACGATAAGTTATGGGCAATACCTCTTAAATAAATTATAGGGGCGTTATTTGCAAATTGCCTCACGATATTTTTAATACGGTCGTCTATATCCTGATATTTTTTTCTTTTGCGCAAGTTCTTGGCCAGCCAGTAGTTGTTGAACTCTTCTTGTGAAATACGCTTCTTCATTTACCAAGTTCTTAATTAGGTTCCATATAGTTGGGTGGTCGCGGGACACGCAAGAATTGAATCGTCGATGCCAGCCTTCTACCGAGCTGTTCGATCTAGGCAGGTTGTTTGATACTCTATCGTAGTTATTCCACATTTCAATGGGGAACGTAGCTTGCCTTCGCCCTTGTCTGTTGTTGCGCCCTCGAACGTAGTTGTCTTCAAAATAATTAGCAACAAGGATGGCTTCCGGTGAAAGAATCTCTACTAGCGCATCGAAATATTCCTGGACCCGATTCGGCGGCACGAATGACAACGCGGGAAGCATTTGAATTTGTAAAGCGAATTCGGCGTCATTCGCGTAACGCTGTTGGTGGCCTTCAGTTTGGACTCTGCGATAAACATTTGAAATAGGTGGAAGAAACAACCATGAACTGATATCTGGGGGAAACATTGACGAAAGGCATTATTAGCGGCAAGTTCAAAGTCACACAAGACGCTGTCAGGTTGGAAATTATGAAACCCCTTGATTATATTAATTAGTCTTACATATGTTTCTTGGCGCTTGTTCGGAAGCATCGCGTATACCAGCGGAATGCATTGCCCCCTTACAAAGGAGTGTATTGTGTAGAGTTGGTAAGACAGCCTTGGCACGACTCTGAATGTTTCGTCGGCGAACCAATTCGGGGAATTTTGTAGTAGTTGGATGTTTTCGTTCGTCGTGAAGACTAGAATTCGGTCATCACCAGGTCCGGTGTCATGTTTCAGGAACTCTTCGCCCCCTTTTGTTCTTTTCAATTCATTGGGAATCTCGAGTAGAGTAAGGTCAGCTGGCTGCGGGGGAGCGTTTCCTTGGCGATACTTCTGAATTACTCTCTTTAAGTTCGATACTTGTGGTAATCGAGGTGCGGCGGCGGCACTGACGTTGCTGACGACATTATTCACTATAGCTAGGGTAGATTCTTGCGTAGTCATTGCCAGAACTTTGGTTTGATTTACGGCGTTGAGCACTTCTCTCCTCGTCGCATCTGGTAGATGGCACGTATGTTCCGATTTCACATCAACTCTGACTCCTGGCTGCGGGTTGATGACTGAGTGCGCTCTTGTCTTGCAGGTAGCTCTATTCTCACATACCCAGTAAGTTTTTTCTGACGAGTCACGTTCGCGAATATAGCCGAAACCCTCGAAAACTAATTTTCGTTTCCCTTGTTGGGAATAGTAAAACTGTGCCATCTTATTAACGCGTATTTACGTTTTTAAATCAAATCAAACCTTCAAATAAACTTATCTTCGAATCAAGACGCTATATTTATATGAACATGTCTGTCCTTAAAAAACAATTTTGGCTGCAAATTCATTATTCAGAATACTACTCCCCCACCCGAGATAAAGTTGTAAAGAATAAAATAGGCTAGGCTTTACGCAGAAAACCCTCCGCGTGGTCGCTGGGAAAATATGGTAGGGTAGGGTCAAAAGGCGGGGATTTACATTTCGGCCAAATGGCAACGAATGGTTTTAAAGTCGCGAATGCAACGTCAAATCGGCATAAACTGAATTAAAAATGTAGTTTTTTAAATAACTATCACAGAAAACATGAATTTATGCTTATCGTTCCCAAAAATGTCGTTTGTTCTTCGAAAAACCGTACACCCGTTTGTCGCGTTCCCTAATTAGCGTATACACCATGAATTGGCGTAAACCTATTTTTTGTATATTGAGAAGACGCGTACAACCATTTTCCGCTGACATCCGGAAGTCGTTCGACTAATTTTCGCGAACCCCTTATCGACGTACACCTAATTTTCTTACACCGGAAACACGCGTACACCCCTTTAACGTATACCCCCAAAAATCGTTCAACCAATTGAAGCGTACTTTAAATTTACGTACAACAAATTTTCGTACAACGGAAAGACGCCTACACCAATTTTACGCAGACACCCATAAGTCGTTCGGCCAAATATCGCATACACCTAATTAACGTACATCGAAGTTTCGTACATTGAAAAGACGCGTACAGTCATTTAACGCATACAACTATTTGTCGTGCGGTCAAATGATCAATACAACGGAAAATCGTGCACCCAAAATACTACAACTATTTTTCGTACATTGAAAAAGTTTGCAACCAATTTTCGTATACCCGTTTTTTCAGTATCAGAGCTACAATTTCTGCCCCTTCACTGGATGATATCATAGCTACAATTTTGGCCCCGTCACTGCATGATGTCCTAGGTACAATTGCTGCCCTGTTACTGGATGATGTCACAGCTACAATCTCTGCCCATTCTCTGGATGATGTCATAGCTACCATATTTGCCCCCTCACTGGATGATATCATAGCTACAATTTGTACCCTGTCACTGGATGATGTCATAGTTACAATTTTTGTCCCGTCATTGGATGATATCAGAGCTACAATATCTGTCCCGTCATTGGATGATATCAGAGCTACAATATCTTTCCCGTCATTGGATGATATCAGAGCTACAATATCTGCCCATTTACTAGATGATATCAGAGCTACAATATCTGCCCCGCCACTGGATGATATTGATTGATTGATTGATTGAATTAATTTATTGATGCTTTTATAATATACATTGATAACATTTTATAAGGTGCATCGTCCCGATTCCACATAAGCAATATTGCTTGTGTGTGGGCGGTACCTCTTAAATTGTATATTATAGGTACAATTTCTGCCCCGTCACTTGACGATGGCATATGTATAATTGTTGCCCATTCACTGGATGATATCATAGCTACAATTTTGGCCCCGTCACTGGATGATGTCATAGCTACAATTTTGGCCCCGTCACTGGATGATGTCATAGGTACAATTTCTGCCCTGCTACTGGATGATATCATAGCTACAATTTTGTCCCGCCACTGTATGATATCATAGGTACAATTTCTGCCCCGTCACTGGATGATGTCACAGCTACAATCTCAGCCCCGTCACTTGATGATGTCATAGCTACAATTTCTGCCCCACCCCATGCTGACGTCATCCCCGAAGGACTGTGTTTTGGTGGTAGACACACGCAGGGTATATTAAAATACGTAGCTAAGATGGTGGCGTACATTTGAAGAAGGTGGTAAAGCTTCGAGAAGTGGACAGTAACTGTGGCCTTAGACTTTTTTCATGATAATCTCAATGCGAGTGGAACGCCGCCTTTCGGTGGAAACCGCCGCTAAAGATTGTTGCAAATGATACTTCTCGACGGAACGCATTAGCAGCTTTTGAATCTGTTCGAAGAAAATTAGCAACTTTATGAGTTCCAATCGAGTCACCGACTCTTTCCTTCATCCTTCAGGAATCCTAAACTGTAAAAGGTGCCTTCTTTTTCTCGGTCGAGCCAGTTTCTCAAAGACCGTAAAATTTAAATTTCTGTACAATTTCGCATTATAACCTAAGGAGAATTAACCAAATCAGCTTCAGGGGAATGTAACATATTTTGTAAATATATTTATGGCGAGGGTCACTTAAATATTTCTTATCAAATTATAATTTAAAACCAATAACTAAATTATGAACTATTCTAAAGTAAAATCGCAATGAAATATTTTTATCATTTATAATAAAACTATTAGCTTAATTAGAAGTTTCATTTAAATCAAGGAATACCTCTGCGTATTGTTCCATACCAGAGTGACTGAGAAAAATCATATCACCTCGGGTAGGAATCGATCCTACGACCTTTGGGTTACCGTCCCAACGCCACAACCATTGGACTACCGAGGCCACGAATGATCAGGCCTCGGACATCCAATTTAATTAGCTTGTTTGGGAGAACAGACTTCAGGTTTTGTCTAACTCAACGGAAGCAACGTAAGAGTAAGAGAAACCAGAAGGCAGTACGCACTTTAAGTTTTTCGTCGACTTACGGAATCTTTTAAAATTTGAAAATTACATTCTAGGCGTCTACAGTTTTTGAGAAACTTGCCCCGATTGAGTTTATTTAATTGATATACCCTTGTAAGTGCCCAGAAACAAATCGTTTCTTTTTCAACATAGAAAATTATCTTTGTCGTTAGAAAATATTAGCTTGATGCGATGACAAGTAAACTTAACTGGATAGAATAACCACGGTTAGTATAGCTCATTTTCACTTGAAGTTACCTTTCAAAATGAACCGAGCAATTGATATGTTTTTTACAATGTAGACCAAGAAATCATTAGGGAGACTAGCTCATGGTACATATTTCGTTCAACGTGGAGGCGCTACAGTAGCGTTACTCCATTTTTATCAAAATGCACAGTGACCTACTGCCTGCCACGTTTCTAATATAATATGAGTAGTTTGTTCCTTCATAGAAAATTCGAGGAACATAAATAATACGTAAGACTCGTCGTTTGAAATATAATTAACCGGACGTTTCTTACTCAAATGCAACGGCTTTCAAACGTTGAGATAGTTTTAACCCCTCTTGGAAGTTACAGATTCTATTCCAGTTCTATATTTTATTTATTTTCTGTAAAGAATTCTTGGCCCATGTTTATTTTCAAAAGAAATCACTTTGCAAGAAAAACTTTTAAAAATGAGAATTAATAGACTTCGCTTCACGCCAAAACGTGCTGGCCGCCATTTATTGAAACATTCTTCGGCAATTCTACCGATGTTTGGTGATTAGGTTGATTTATAGAATTTACTACATGACGTAAGTATATTCCCAAATTAATATTTTAATTGGAATATTTACTCTGTCCTTCATATTTCGAAATTTATTTGTTATGCTTAGGTTTATTTAAAAACAATTCACATAAAAATTCAGAAATAATTACAAAAATAAATATACAAATTTATAATGATAGTCGAGATAATACGAGATGTATTTCTTTCGCATAACTAGGCGCAAATTAAATACACTGCTTAATTACAAACTATCCTGATAAAGTGTTGCCGCAGTGTTTGGTTTAATATGGTGGGGTCCACGTTTTGGCTAGTTTTTCAGTTCGAAATTTAAATAATCGACTTGTTTTTTCACAATGAGCTCCGACTCGCTTATGAAACTAGCAAAGTGATTCCTCGTTTAAAAGATAAATGCACCTACCTCTCCGTTCAAATAGCAGAAGGCCAAAGATACGAAAAATCCCTAAACAAAATAAAAAATTAGTTAAAGCAACAATTTTTTGATAATGATATAAGAAAAATATAACAATCATAATTACAATAATAGGGTTTATTATTTATTACGAAGGGTCGGACATTAACCAAAAATGTATGCGGGATTTTGAAGTCCGGGATTTCACGCTGGATTTCAAGATTTCTGAACTTTTGTCCCGGGCTTTGGGATTTCTCATCGCATTTCTCCAGTGCCGAATTTAGGATTAGGCCTACTAGGCACAGGCCTATAAGCCGCCACCAAATGAAGGCCCCCCACCAAAGGCTAAAAATATTTGTTTACTGAAAAATCAGTGGACCTTTACTGTTTCACTGGTTTGGCAGTTAAAATTTCACTCACTGATGAAATCAATGGATTTTTCACTGATTCGGTTTAAGAGTAAAACATATCAGGCTTGTTGCTTTATTATTTGAAAAATCATTATTCTGGTGACATAAGCTCAGCTTCGGGACTTGGGAGATTTGCGTTTTCATGCTTTCCTTACATAGACCCCCACCAACTTAGGGCCTCGAGCCCCACCTTCAGTAAATGCGGCACTGAAATTCTCGATTTCTCGCTGGATTTCAAGATTTCGCGTGAGATTTTGGGATTTCTTTCCGGATTTCAAGATTTCGTGTAAGATTTCTGGATTTCTTCAAAATCCAGGCTGGATTTCGGATTTTTAGAAAGTGTACGGGATTTCTTTGTATGTCCAACCCCTCAATTTTATATTCCACCATTTCTACACAGTGAGGGCTGAATAGTGCTATCGATCTTTTGTTTATCATTGGAGAAAAAGGCTTATTTAACAATTGTGCATGAAAATTCAATAGTTCGTGATTGCAAATCCATGCAGCCAGCTCGAAAATTTACATATCCCAGTATATTAATAGACTGTTAAAGAGGTTTTCCATCGAGCATTTCAATTACCCCTTTTAATAATAGGTTTTTGAAATATTTTAAAAGTTAGTGTAATGAAGCCAATGGTTATCTGTGGCTGGAACCATCACAGCCCCAAACAGTTTAAATTGCCCTATTTTTTTGTTGAAATAGTGTCATTTCTGTGCCAAAGCCGCTTATAAAATTCCACTTTTATATTACTACATTTTTGATTAAAATCGGCCTTCTAAATTTGTAATCACAATCTGACTTGGAAATATTAGTTCAAAAATAAATAAATTAATATAAACACTAATGTATTTAAGTTAATTAAATTGAATTAATTAATTTAAATACTAATATATTTAATTAAATACATTAATTAATTAATTTAATGAGATTAAATTATAAAAAAGGCTTCGAGCCTGGAAATAAAGCGCCATCTGCCTTAATATCCGTCAACTAAATATGTGAAGAAATGGCAGACGACTCTTGAATTTCTATGTTTTTCGGTTTATCTTTCAGCTGTTGTGCAGAGATAATATGGAACGAGCAGACAGCTTTCATAAATTCAATTTAAAATTTGGTCGGTAGGCGGCGATACTTATGCCAATTTTAATTTATTTAATATATTAAATTCAATTTCAAAATATTCAAAATTGAAAAATATTGTCTAACATGATCAAAGATGTAAAATTGATCATTACTATTTTGCCATACGCCCCATACCTTGACTAATATTATTGATCAAACGTTAAACAAAATAATAATAATAATCAGCTAGGTTAATACCCAAGGCATTGAGCGACTTTTAATACCTTAAACAAGTGGCCGGGTTACAATGTGTAGGAGGGTGGTGGCATGGTAAAAATGCTGAGGAACAATTTTGCTTCTTCGATCATATATATATTTTTTAATTTAAAAGCAATTTCAATTTGAAAAGAATATATTTCAATTTGAAAACACTATATTTCAATTTGAAAACACTATATTTCAATTTGAAAATACTATATTTCAATTTGAAAAGAATATATTTCTATTTGAAAACCATATTTTTCTATTTGAAACCATATTTTTCAATTTGAAAACAATCTGACGAAAGCCGCATTTCACGTAGATAAAGTGCGATTGTTCTTTAATCAAAGAAATAAATTAATATAGGTAATATATTTGACTGGACGATTAAATTGCATTATTGCAGTGGATCCCCTAATATCCAAATATTCACCTGCAGTCCATCCAGCATGTGAGCAAAGTAGACGTAGCCCTCGATCAACCCGCACGAGCCCGAACGAGGCCGGTAGATGACGAGCAGGAAATGAAGTCCAAACAATGGCACTAATACTACCGTGGCTCGAACAGCTTTCCTGCAAAAAAGACAGCCAAAATCCAAGTCAAATCTGACATTTTTACTTTTCATTTTAATAGCCTTTTGAGTTTTTTGGGGGTATTTTCAATCATCATCGCTATATCGCAAGGCCCTTGTCCACAACTCTTTGAGCCGTTATGCCCTGACTTAGAGCCGTGTCCTACATATTTCCTACCTTTCTCACGAATACCAAATATTTGTATAGCGGGTGTTAAAAAATATTTGGGGTAGTAGATAAAGTTCCATAAAATACAATCAGTATAACAGGTTCCAATGTCCTAATGCGATTTTTTATGGTAGTCTGTTACGCCAATGAAAATAAATAATAATGGTGATTAAAAACTTAAAAATTTCCGTGGGTTGTTAAATATCTTTCAACCAAATTGATCTTCTAGTTAAAATCGACATTTTATTTATTTTCGAAGACCTTATGGTCCGAGTTATCCGGAAGTTTTCTAATTTCTTTAAATTATTTTAGGGTTTAGCTTATTTTGCCCCCTTACATAATGGACATTTCTACATTTTCGCGTATTTTACTATTCTTTGCATTGTAGTTCATAGGTGGCTCTTATTGACTTAACTTTTTTTTATTCTCCACCACTATCAGGGTTGTTCAAAATGCATTTTGAGTTAGAAAAAGTATTTTGCATTTTACATTTTGCGTTTCTAGGAAACTATTTTGCATTTTGTGGGTTTGATATGTCAGCGCCCCCACTCAAATCTTTATATTATTATATTTAAAAAATATAGGACATTATAGGATTATTTTTCAAATTATAGGATTTTATAGGACTAAATATTCTATTTCATTTACTATCTTTATGCATTTAAAAAACAAAATCTATATTTAGTGAAATAAATCTTTGATTTTTAGTAGAAAAATAGAAACTATTGAACCATTTCATCACAAAAATATACTAGTAGCTAACCATGTTAACAATAACAAAAGTTTTGACTAGAGTGACTTTGTATAGGAATTTATCCTATAGTTAAATCTAGCAATTTAAGAGAGTGGCGGGATTTGAAATCGGCCAAACATAAAAAATATAGGATTTTATAGGACTTTTTAGGGATTTTGCTAAAAACATATTATGTTATAGGACATTTTTGAAAATATAGGAATTATAGGACCTCTGGGAGCCCTGATATGTGGAAAAACATTTTCAAAACGCTTTTTTGAAAGGTTTTTACTCTGGTACCATAATCGGAACTCTTGTAGAGAAAGTTCGTCTGCTATTTACTCCCAAATAATCATAGATGGCGATACTCAGTTACTCACTTACTCCGACCCCGAATAGGGCGAATCCGGTATTTCGTTGCAAATTCTGGCTATTTTAATTCCATTTAAATTTGTTTTTGACTAGAATACCTATTTGGTCCAAGTTTCTCAATCAAATTTATATGGAAAACAAAAGTTAAAGCGAAAACCAAAACTATAAGTGCAAGCACTAATAAAAACGAATAGAGAAACTAAGGCTAAATAATAAAAAGCCGAATAGGGGGATAGTGGTGGAGATAGGCTTAGTTTCTCTATTCGGTTTTATAGTCGCAAGAAAGATTTCCCACACGGTACTTACGCGTCCCAAATAGAACGAAACCGGTCTACCGTTTTAATTTCTGGCTATTTTATTTTATTTAATTTTTCACTCGAAGATCTATTTATTCCGAGTTTCGCGTCTTTTTGTTTGCTCGAAGACCTATCGGTACGAGCTATTAGTAAGTTTTTTTATTTCTTCAAATTTTATTAAGGTTTAGCTTTTTTTGCCGCCTTTTCATTATTGAATTTTCTACCTTTTCGCGTGTTTTACCATTCTACCTATCGGTTTACAATGAATTCAAATACGTTTCGCCTTTAAGGTATCTGTTTTGGATTTTCACCAAAATCAACTGGTCTGATAATATGTGAACGTTAATGCAGATAATGTGTTATCTAATTTCTCAAATCTTTTGGTTGGGTCAGATAAAGTATATGAGAATCGATTGGCCGTAGATATTACGAGTTTCCTGTTCCAAACCTTCCATACTTGTATTATTATGTTGTTTGTGGTAATAGCCCTTAATTAAAGTGATTTAACATAGATCAATTAATTGGTATTCAAAATTGATTAGTGATCTATTTATGTACGTTTTTCTCCCCTTAAGCTCTTTTTCAAATAGTAACGTACCTGGGTCACATTAACTATATGATATACTAGCTGGGAAGCCCGTCCTTCGGCCGGGCCCCAGCTAGAACTAAAATCTCGTGAAGACTGAGTCATAAACAAAACCCTATCCCCCCCCCCGCGCAGCAACTAAATTGACTGAGGCAGAAAAATATTGGTTGTATAGGTGTATGTAGGTTGCAGGATTCAAGGCACCTTTCCAGGGGCAAAAATATATAGATTTCGACTCGCTTTTTAACATTATTTAATTAATTAACTTAACCCAAATTGGAAATCGATGAAAATAGCGCGACTCGCTGCCTTTGAGCCATAAGAATAGCTGTGATAAATTTGGCGGTCCTAGGTTTAACGGCTCGGCAGCCTATAGAGAAACAGACGTAAGACAGACAGACAGAAGACACTTAGGAATATAGTATAAAGATATAAATATTTTATGGTCGCAAAAAGCAGAAAGGAAGGCAGGTTTTAAAGAAAAAGTAATAAAGTTAAGCAATACCTGATGTCTTGTCATATTGACAAACTCAAAAGACCAAAGGCAATCGACTAGCAAAAACTTTAAAACTATTACCTTCGTATTTACTAATTAAACGTAAAACGTACCTAAATTGGTTTGGTTCGTTGGCGTTTGTCGCTCTAAGTTTCGTTAAAAGTACTCTGATGATGTTTAATAGAAAAACGAGGTTTGACTGAAAAAATAAACATATTGAAATTTTTATTTTTAATAATTTTATTTTTCACTTAAACTGAAACAAATGTTTACGTTAATGATATAATTGACGTTTCAGAACTTGATAGAGACACACAAATCGTGTTAGTAAAAAGATTTCACTGTATTCTCGAACCAGTTCAGAAATGTAAATTTAAATTTAAACATAATTTTGAAAAACACGTGATTTTAATTAAACTGCCAACTTTGTATCGCAAAGAGGGTCCCCCACAATGTACCAAATAATCTGATCCTACCCTGTCATGGCAACCAGCGAGTGCTAGCCTTAGATTAATTGCTAAGCTTTAAAATATCAAAGCTTGAGGGGTTCTGTGAAATGTGAACTACGAAATGGTTGTTTAGCATTGGCGATACTGTAATTACAAAATTTCGTTGCTATAACAAGAATTTATAGCTCTTTTTTTCTAGCCTAGACAAAGGGATAAAATCAAATAAGCTTATTAAATTTAATGAAAATTTAATTTTTACCATGGGGTTCTATGGGGCGCCAAACCGGAAAAAGGGGTCATAACCGCTAACATAGAGTATATACATAAAAGTAGGATATCGCATGGCGGAGTGGTTAGCACTTTCGCCTCGAAGCAAGAGGAGCCGGGTTCGATCCCAGCTTGAGTTTTTAAGTTATCTCCCCACTGGTTAAAGGGGTGTATCCGCGAGATCTTCAGTTTAACCTTCCATAAAAATTTGTTGAGGTTAAAGGTAATAGTTAGTGAAGGGAGCTGTTGGCTCGCGTGGCGTGAAGGGCTTGCCACCACCCTCCTACGCATTGTATCCCGGCCACCTGAATTAATGGCTTTAAAATCGCTCGATGACTTAAGCCTAAAGTGGTACCTTGGGTATTAGCCTAGTTGATTATTATTATTATTATTAGGTTATGAACTTTCAATAATATGAAAACTTCACTTAAATAGACTCTGGAAACTTCACTCATATAGACTATGAAAACTTCACTCATATAGACTATGAAAACTTCACTCATATAGACTATGAAAACTTCACTCATATAGACTATGAAAACTTCACTCATATAGACTATGAAAACTTCACTCATATAGACTATGAAAACTTCACTCGAATAGACTATGAAAACTTCACTCATATAGACTATGGAAACTTCACTCATATAGACTATGAAAACTTCACTCATATAGACTATGAAAACTTCACTCATATAGACTCTGGAAACTTCACTCATATAGACTATGGAAACTTCACTCATATAGACTATGAAAACTTCACTCATATAGACTATGAAAACTTCACTCATATAGACTATGAAAACTTCACTCATATAGACTATGAAACCTTCACTCGAATAGACTATGAAAACCTCACTCATATAGACTATGAAAATTTCACTTATATAGACTATTAAAACTTCGCTTATTTAGACTATTAAAACTTCACTTATATAGACTTTTAAAACTACACTTATATATACTATGAATAGACTGTCGATTTTCAAAAATACAAACTATTTATGAGTTAATTAGTGCATTATATCACTTCGAGCGCACTTTAAGGTTGTCATTTGTTTTACAGCGTAGTCTACATTATTGAAAAATCATAGATTCCATATTCTTCCTTTTTCCGGTTTATTAATAATAATAATAATAATTATAATCAGCCAGGCTTATACCCAAGGCACCACCTTAGACCTAAGTCACCAAGCGACTTCTAAAGCCATTAATTCAGGTAGCCCATACTCTGTTTTTTGTTGTTTATTTTCCGAAAAATATCTTAGAAGATAAAACTGTAAAACTTACAATTAGACTGAGTAAGCTGGGTCCGTTGAGAATCCATTCGAATTCATCCGCCGGCATGACCCAGCATCTAAAATGATGAAGATTTAATGAGATTAAGAACAATGAACTAATCAAGCCACAAAAATGTACCTCCAAAATTAATCAAACCACTAATAATTAATTTGGCCGTCACGAACTAAGTAATTAAGCCTCGGGGTTATCATTAAACTACGCCAGAAAATAAATAGGATCAAATTAAGCGGGAAAAAGCAAACTTTTTTAGAGTAAACGCGGTACTTCAGCCGATAACCCATTTAGAAGAAACAAACACCAATTGCTTTCACCTCAAAGGCCTATCGCCCGAAGTATGTGATAAAGTTTAATGGTTTCTCACCCGAAGTGGATCTTTTTCATTTATTTCTCTTATTAATCTCTTCTGGTAGACGTACAAACCGTTTGTTTTTACTCTGGTATATTTGGAAACGCCGCGCCGTTCACTAAACTGCCGAATGCCAAAACGAGAAATTTGAGAATTTAAAGTTATTACACCAATGACGCTTTATCTCTCAAACGTGTTGTCAGAATGTTAGGATTCTAAAATATGTTTATTATGTATATATAAATAGTACTTGTATAATCCGCGTGATGGCGCTATAAACACAAATTGTTCAAGACTTAGCTACAAGCGTGGGGAACAAGCACTTCTCCTGAGTGGTTTATGTTGGACAGATATAGTTTTGGTTAAACAATATTAAAGCATTATTATAGTAAAACATGAGTAATTAATTATCAAGTATATGGAACCCAAAGTTGGTAAGAACAAACCCCAACAACTGGCGACGGAGATGATTTTTTTTTTCCACCACAATCAAGAAATTTAAAGTATACTAGTAACAGCCATTAAGCCTCAGGAGATAGTCAAAACACGTCCTAACCAAAACTAAAACAAAGATGCCGTTATTCAAACAGCAAAGGCACAAGACGAACAATGAAAGGCAACAAAAGAAACAAGGTTAAACAAAGGCCAGAAAAATTTCTCAAGAAAAGCTCAAGTCAAGTAAGACATTTAAACTTTATCAAGAATATCAAGTTATCAAGCACATCAAGTTATATAAAAAGAAAGAAATAGCAAGTTATCAAGAATATCAAGTTAAATGAAACTACTCAAGGATATTACGTTATTAAATATATCAAGTCATTAAAGAATCAAACAAGACTTTCAAGTAACAAAACTAAACATCAACATTAACACTGCCATGGCTACAACATTTTTTGGAAATTTTCCACCATTTGATTTGGAAAATGACAAATGGGTTATATACATTGAACGATTAAATCAATATTTCATTGCCGCAGATATTATTGAACCTCCAGTTACAGTATCTAATGATCCCACAGTTATTGCCCGAAATCAAGCAGCTATTAATGCAATTCGAGTGAAGAAAAGAGCTCAATTATTAACATTTATGGGAACACCCATGTACACCTTATTACGAAGTTTAGTTGCACCTGATAAACCTGAAGACAAAACGTATCAAGAAATAGTTGACATTCTTAATTCCCATTTGGAACCTGAACCTCATGAAGTCGTGGAGCGTGACAAGTTTTATAAAAGAAATAGAGAACAAGGTGAATCTATTGCATCGTATGTGGCAACACTAAGAAAACTCGCTGAATTTTGCAATTTCGGAAATACCTTGGATACAATGTTACGGGACCGCCTATTAAGTGGAGTTAACAATGACGCAATAAAAAGAAAGTTATTGGCTGAAAGACAATTGGATTTTCAGAAAGCTTTGGACATTGCAATTTCAGTAGAGCAAATTGCTAAAGAATCTCGTGACATTAATAATAGCAAAACAGATGATCAGCATATTAACAAGATCTCTCTCTACAAACGTAACCAACAACGACAAAACTCAACACCGAAAAATGTTAACACTTATCAGCCCAGAGGTCATAGAGGACAAGGAAGATTTCAACCAAATGGTCATACATCAAGATATCACACCTTATCAAGGGGAACTTTTCAAAATCAATATTTTACTCCCAAACACACTCAAGATCATTTTTCCAACATTTCATGTATTCGCTGCGATTCTAATCAACACCCAGAATGGGAATGTTTTTACAAAGAGGCAACATGTTTTTTTTGTAACACCAAAGGACATATTGCTAAAGCATGTCGTAAAAAAAGAAACAATCACGGACGAAATGGATATTCAAATAGTCAATCTCGAGGACATTCCAGAGGACAAATGCAATTTACTCGGGGACGGAATAAATATAACAATAACAATTCAACGAACTATGTAGATCTCACTGACAAACAATTATCAACTGATGATGACAATCAAGAATATGATCTATATCATATTGAAGACTCAAATGAATCAATACTCTCCATTGAAGAAAATGATCACGATCATACATTATCTCATATTAATGATTCACATGAAATAATACCTCCAATTAAACTTGCATGTGAAGTAAATGGAAATCGGATAATATTTGAAATGGACACCGGATCTGCCTACACTTTAATATCAGATGTTCAACGACAAAGTATCAACCTACAAGAACAACTACATCCTAGTTCCTTAAGACTAAAATCTTTTTCCGGTCATAATGTAATACTTAAAGGAATAATGTCTGTCAACGTCAAATACAATAACAAAACATTAGAGTTACCACTTTTGGTATATGAAGGCTCTGGAAGGAATTTAATAGGCAGAAACTGGATCTTTTCCCAATTCAACATTTTACAGAGGCCTGATAGTCAAGTTTTGTACCTCCAGTCATCACAAGATCGTTTGAATGGAATTCTTGAAAGACACAAAGCAGTATTCCAACCAGCAAAAGGACATATTAAAGGAGTTACAGTTAAACTTCATATTCGCAAGGATGCTCCTACTCCAAAATTTTGGAAAGCTCGATCGCTACCCTATCATCTTAAAGCAAAAGTAGAAAATACATTACAGCAAATGCAAAATGATAATATTATTTCTCCAGTTCCATTTGCTGATTATGCAGCCCCAATAGTTCCGGTTCTCAAACCAGATGGCACTGTACGTGTATGTGGAGATTTTAAGGTGACAACAAACCAAATTTTAGACACTGAAAAGTATCCTTTACCCAAGGTGGACGATATATTTTCAAAACTTCATGGATGCACAGTATTTAGTAGACTTGATTTAAAAAATGCATACAATCAGCTTGCGTTAGATGAGGAGTCGCGAAAGCACGTTATTATTAATACTACTAAAGGATTATTTGAACATACAAGTCTACCATTTGGCATTGCTTCAGCCGCAGCTATATTTCAACGATATATTGAATCTTTATTGACGAATCACAATACTGCCTCCCCTTTCCAAGACGATATTATTATCGGTGGAAAGTCTATTAATGATCATTTGGATAAATTGGAATCCTTATTCAAAGAATTGGATGACCATAATGTAAAGTTAAATAGGGCGAAATGTGAATTTTTAAAGGATTCTATAGAATTTTTGGGTTATCGTTTAGATAAAGATGGTATTCATCCACAGTTATCCAAAGTTCAAGCTATTCAAGACGCACCAATACCACAGAATGTTGAACAATTGAGATCATTTTTAGGGCTTATTAATTATTACTCTAGATTCATTCCAAATTCTTCAACCTTATTGGCACCTTTTAATAATCTTCTTCATTCTAATGTAAAATATATTTGGACACCTCAACATCAAGAACTTTTTGACAGAGCAAAGCAAATGATCCAATCTTCACGAATTTTAATTCATTTTGATCCCGCAAAAGATGTAATTTTAGCCTGTGATGCCTCACCAATAGGTGTAGGTGCGGTTATTTCGCACAAAATAAATGGTCAAGAACGACCAATAGCTTTTGCTTCTCGTACGCTAACTCCTACTGAACAAAAATATCCTCAAATCGAAAAAGAGGCCCTTTCCATCATATTTGGTGTTCAACGTTTTAGAGATTACCTTTTAGGAAAACGATTTACGTTAATAACTGATCATAAACCTTTACTTGTCATTTTTGGACATCACAAACCAATACCATCTACAACAGCTTCAAGACTTCAACGATGGCAACTTATTTTATCGGGTTTTGATTACAACATTGTTTATAGGACTGGTATTGAAAATGCAAATGCAGATGCTATGAGCCGTCTTCCTTTACAAACACCAAGTTTTAAAGTTCCTGTACCACCAGAACTTGTTTTATTACTCAGCCCACTTTCTGATTTTTCGATCAATGTACCCTTAATGGCTGAGGCTACAGATCACGACCCTGTGTTATCTCAAGTCAAGAAATTCACACTGGAAGGTTGGCCGTTGAAAAGTAATAAAATTTCACCCGAACTAAAATTGTATCATCAACGTTCAACTGATATTACCTTAATAGACAACGTTTTGATCATCGCCAACAAAGTTATCGTTCCTAAATCCTTACAAGAAAGTATATTATCTGAACTTCATAGCACACATCAAGGTGTTCGCTCAATGAAAGAGTTGGCAAGGTCAAAAGTGTGGTGGCCAACACTTAATACAGAAATCGAAAGAACATCTCAAGACTGCCAAATTTGTAGAGCACTCGCTCCTATGCCACACAAACAATTTTCAAATTGGCAACCTGAAAATGCTCCATGGAAAAGGGTCCACGTGGATTTTGCTGGCCCTATTAACAATCAATATTTATTAATCACTGTAGATTCTTTTTCCAAATGGATGGAAATTGATATAACAAAATCTACTACTACATCTGAAGTAATTCAATGCTTACATTCCCACATGGCAAGATTTGGCATAATACCAAGTTTAGTTACGGATAATGCAACTTGTTTCACAAGTATGGAATTTAAGAATTTTACAGCTCAAAATGGGATAAAACACGTCACCATAGCGCCTTACAATCCAGCTTCCAATGGACAGGCTGAGCGTTCGGTTCGCACTGTTAAGACAACTCTCAAAAAGCTAAATGGTGAAACCACTCCTGAAATTGACTTCATACATACTGGATTCAACAAATTCAAAACAGGTTCTCTTCAGCAACGCATCAACCGAATTTTGATTAACTATCGTCGAACTCCTGTGAATAATGGACTTTCACCAGCTGAGAAAATGCTAAATAGACCTATTTTGACTCGTTTAGATCTTTTTAATCCTACCGCTAATCCCAAGCGATTTTGCAACGCTTCTTACTCAAATAAAGAGTTACCAACCATATCTTCAAAAGTGTACATTCGAGATTATAGTACCAATGCCAACAGAACTGTTATTAAATGGATACCTGGCACCATCATACGCCAGATAGGCAACATCATGTATGAAATACAGACTTCAAATGGACTACAACGTCGACATAGGAACCAAATACGATTTCATCGGGACTATCCATCCAAGCTTCATTCAACTGATCGTAATCGCCACTCAGTTTCAGTTCATAAGCCATATCAACAACCTCAATCCCAACATTCAGTCATATTTTTTAGACCGCAACAAGTTCCTCCTCCTGCTTGTTCATCTCCTTTACAACAATCTCCCTCACGATTCAATTCCAACAGACCTCCACATTCCACTATTCAACATCGCATGGACTTTTTACCACAATCACCACCTACTCCGAGACGATTTCTCCAACCACACAACACTGCAAACAATGCTGTACCACCACGACGTTCTACCAGACTCAAGAAACCCCGTACCCTAATGGACATTTAACTACAAACATCCTTCCTTTAAAAAAAAAAAGAAAGGTGATGTTAGGATTCTAAAATATGTTTATTATGTATATATAAATAGTACTTGTATAATCCGCGTGATGGCGCTATAAACACAAATTGTTCAAGACTTAGCTACAAGCGTGGGGAACAAGCACTTCTCCTGAGTGGTTTATGTTGGACAGATATAGTTTTGGTTAAACAATATTAAAGCATTATTATAGTAAAACATGAGTAATTAATTATCAAGTATATGGAACCCAAAGTTGGTAAGAACAAATTCCAACACAGAATTTCCGGTTTCAGGTATCATTTGATTTAATAAATTAAAAATATAATTGTGATAAATGGTCCATATCTGCCACTAGAAGCACTTTGATAGCTTTTAAATTAATTTTCTGCCGTTTTACAAATAATATACGTTTGTGATACCTCGTTTAAAAGCGATCTTTTGACCTTTACAATAGTGACTTGGCAAAATGACGTTGATAATACGTCACCCATTCTTTTTCTAATTAGAAAAAAGACCATACCATAATAGTAGCCATAGCCAAATATTTATCCTTAAACATTGTAAAGTACCAATATTTGCCAATGAGGTTGTCTATGATAATCTTTAACTAAATAGAGATAGTTTTTACAAACAAAATTGTTTTACCTCTGTATGTAGAATATCAATAAAGTTATTTAAACTTTATTTATCAAATGCCTAGAAATAAAACATGATGAAATATTTATTCTTCTTCGTCTATTGTTTTCGAAAATGCTGGCAACGCTGAATATAATTACCATGTCTATTATCGGCGCCATCACATTTGCAAACGACGTACATAATATCCTAACGAATCTTTTCATACTGGCCAGATGAAAAGCCCAACACGAAAGAAATGGTAGCTTAGAGAAATCCAAAGTATTGATCTAATTCACGAGTGAGATTTTAGGGGTTTTAAGAAGATCCAGTAGCGAATTCCAGTTAAGTCTTACAAAAAAGGAGGCCATGAGAATAACTGTACCTCAAACCAAGATGAGCTCGCAATTGAGACTAGAATATAAGAGACAGCACCGTATTTGGTTTGTGTTCGATCGAATTTATATGCAGGGTGGAAGCGTCAGCCGTGGTCCAGCCTCGGTACTTCTCCTAGTACACCAGAGTGCTGCGGGTGGAACACTTCTACAGGCGCTGCTTCGGCCATTTAATCCATTATTTAATTATCGGTTAACTAATTTCTACAAATTCTAGCTGGATTTGCATTTTTGGTTTTAAATCGTCGTCTGCTATCGCGGAAATCAAGTTCGTAACTTTGTTCTTACCAAAATTAGTTAACCGATAATTAAATAACGGATTTAATGGCCGAAGCAGTGCCTGTAGGAGTGTTCCACCCGCAGCACTCGGGTGTACTAGGAGAATAACCGAGGCTGAACCACGGCTGAGGCTTCCACCCTGTATTTCTAACTTTGAAGTACTCGAGTGTTTAAAGCCTAGAGCTCTGTTAGCCTGAAAAACAACTCTCGAGATATAAACCTTCAAAGAAAGTGGACCAGTTACAGTATCATAAAAGTTGTTGAGCCCTGGTGAACACCTGAGGTGACCGTGTACCAATTGGACTCCGAATCTGGCAGAGCCACGTGGCTTTTCAGATAGGAGTATATCCAGAACTGACAATTGTGAATAGTACTACATGTACGTACACCGGACCTTCGTAGCTTAGCCAGGAAAAGTTGATGAGGTACTGTGTCGAACGTCTTTCTAAAATCTAGGAAGATAGTGTCATTTTTCTGAGCCCTCTCCAGATCAGCGGGCCAAGCGTTGACACTAGAAATAAACTGGGTTTCCATGCTTAAGCCAAATCAGAAAGCATGTTGAGTCAGAGCTAGAGCGTTGTGACGCTCTCAAGGATATGAAAGTGCTTGACCTGGCTACTTATTGTACCGAGGGGTCGGACACTTGCCATTATTTTGTACTGGATTTCGGTATTTTGTAGAGATTTTGGCGATTTTATCATTATTTTTTGAAGTGATTTTGTGATTTCAATGTTAATTTGCCATAGCGAAAGTTAAAAGATTTTGCGATTTTAGAAAAAGTGTACGAGATTTTGGTAAATGTCCGACCCCTCGGATTGTACGGTAAAAGGAGCGTTTATTGTCTTCGAAGTTGAAGCTATATCGCGCTCTTTCGTACATGAAAAAGAAGGCATTACGTTTTTGAATATTTAAAACTGGTCACAAGTTTTAATTTTCGTTTTTAAAGTTAAAATGATACTATGAAATGATAAAATACTAAATTGAATTAAAAAAATTCTTGAGAAAAAAACACTACGTCAAAACAAGATGAAAACCAATCGGCAAAGAGCCTATGTAGATATGAATTTAAACTTTTAACAGTGCACCCTAGGGACCGGTATTGTGAACTTATTAAATGTGTAGTATTTTATAAAGATAAATATCATGAAATTCTTTTTAACAAAATATTACAATTCAAAAGTTCATAAAAACCACAGATGAATATTTGGACTTCATGTTATCACAGCGCTCGCGAATACCAAATAAGACGTGTTTAGTATTCGTCATCACCTGCAATATTAATTTACAGCTATGCGTTTGAGAAATACACTGTTATTAGTGTTAGGATACTGGCGGCCATCTTGATGACGTCATAACTTTAAATTATAAAATTTATTGATCTGCATGGCATTGGTAGATTCATGTTCAACGGCCGAAAATGCGTCAAAATGGTCCTCAATCTTGGCTTTAATCATAAGTAACATGATAAAAATAATTATAAATATGCCAATTAACGAAAATTAACATCGAATTGATTTTAAGAATTATTGCGCCCCCTAGGGTCCAAAAACGACATATACTACTGCCAAGGAGTTCGTTTGCAAGCCCAAGACAGAGCTAGGCGTGAGTGTCAGTGTTAAGAAAATGGTCGATAAGAAAATTAGTCTTAAAACAATAGGCACTGCCATATTTATCGTTATTAGGTTACTTACACTTTGACCCTTACACTACAGAAACATCAACTTACTTTTCATTGTAATGCAAAATCCTGAATATTAAATAGATGATTACGGGTATTAATGGAAAACCTTAAAAATAATTATACGTATTAGCATAAGTATCATGACAGTCTCTACCCATAAAATTGAAACAAGTACAATAGCAGGCTAGAGACAGTTTTCAAAGGGCGGAAAACTACCGCGCATTACGTCTAAAAATTTACCGTGTCTATTTCAAAGCCTGACGTTGTAAAATATCAAAATTACATAGCCAATGGATATTTAATAATACATAAACTAGATTGTATATATGGTATAAAATGTATATATATATATATATATATATATATATACACGTCTCAATATAATCATTATCCCTAAGCATAAATAAATACATTCTATAAGTCACGTATTTTAAAAATTAAAAAAATTAAAACATTTTCCGCAGTCAAACGCGTCTTCAAAAAAACAATCTTAGAAAATAAATAAGATAACTTAAATACGGATAAGAGTTCTAACATGAGTTTTTATTCTTTGGTTAATTCTTTAATTCTAACTTTGTTAACTTTTTTATGTTATTATCATAAAGGGTTTAAATTGTATTAATTGTTAAAAGCGGGCTATAAGAAGACTTGGCCCTCTGTAATTTTCAATGTAAACCTAGAGCTCGAGGAAACGGATAAATTAACGGCCAAAATTTCAAATAGCCATATAAAATTCGATTGCGATTTAATATGCAACAAATAAGTTTTTATTCGTATAATTTTCGGATATGGATATAAAAGAAATTTACGGAAAATTTCTTCTCCGAACGTCGAGCCCTATGTAAACCCAACGAAATAAGCAATCTTTTTGAATTAGGAATTTGATTTGATAATTTCGCTTAGCAATTTTTTTTGCAAAACGTTGTTTGAAACAGCAACTGGAACCCTTGAAAGTACGTTTTAACCGAATAATAATAATAATAATCAGCTAGGCTAATACCCAAGGCACCACCCAAGTCATCTAGCGACTTATAATGCCTCTAAACAGGTCGCCGGGTTACAACGCGTAGGAGAGTGGTGGCGAGCCCTTCATGCCACGCGAGCCAACAGCTCCCTTCACTTACTATTACCGTTAACCTCGACAAGTGTTTATGGGAAGGGGAAACCTAAGAACTTGGGGGAAAACGCCTTTAACCAGTGGGGAGAGAACTTGCAAACTCAACGCAGAAGGAGTAGTTCTGAGTTTACACCCGGTGCCACAAATTTGGATTTAACCCGGCTCCTTTAGCTGAAAAGCGAAAGCGCTAACCAATCCACCACGCCAAGCAGTATGTAGAGGAGTCAAAAAATTATTTTTTTTATTCTGATATTAGCCAGTATACAGGGTGTTACGGATAAGAGTACCGAAACTTTCTATATGCATTCTATGGGTCTCTATGAGTAAAAAATGTCAAATAAACATGGGTCCTAAAGTGCTTCGTTTCAGAGATATCGGCTCCCAAAAAACTACCCCAAAAAACCGGACACAGCCTTAATTCTGGCAAACAATATTCTTCCTTGAACGAAATTGTTTTCATTAAACTATCAATTGTTTTTTATCCGTGAGGCGAGACCCTTTAATAACAAGTGGCAAAAGTTCTTTAATGTCCTTTTAGAAGTAAAATGAGTTTGAAGACAAAGCCATTTTAATTTTATTGCCACGGTTCCAAATAAAATAAAAACATTTTGTCGTTACGAACGATTTTAATTATCAAAATTAAAGATAAAATGTCATAAGATTTCTAAAAGAATGCTTTTAAGTTTGTCTAATTCGTTCTGTGGTTAATATGGCCCGTCCGAGAACGCTTATTGGGTTAGAAGTTCAAAGATTCAATAGGTCGTCTATTTGGAAAAACCAGTCGAAATATTATTATTATTACCTCTCTCCAGGTTACATGCCAATCACAAAAAAACAATGTTTAAACTTTGTGTCGATCTGACACCAGTCTTTTAGGAATCTACTGCTGGTTGAATCTTTGAGCTTCTAACCCATTTTTCTTGAGCCCGTCCGTGCAATAAGCGTTCCTAGACCAATGTGCCATATTAGCTACAAAACGAATTAGACAATTTTAAAACCATTCCTCTAGAATTTTTATGACATTTGTATCTTTAAATTTAATAATTAAAATCGTATCACTAAATTAAAATGGCTTTGTCTTCAAACTCATTTTACTTCTAAAAGGACATTAATGAACTTTTGCCACTTGTTATTAAAGTTTCTCGCCTCACGGATAAAAAACAATTGATAGTTTAATGAAAACAATTTGGTTCAAGGAAGAATATTGTTTGCCAGATTTAAGGCTGCGACCGGTTTTTGGGGTAGTTTTTTGGGAGCCCATATCTCTGAAACGAAGCACTTTAGGACCCATGTTTATTAGACATTTTTTACTCATAGAGACCCATAGAATGCATATAGAAAGTTTCGGTTCTCTTATCCGTAACACCCTATATACCTTGTAAACAAAAATAATCGAACGCAACAACTGGTTTTTCCTCAACTATTTGAACTATATATGAATAAAGCTATAACGATCTGGCATTTTATGAACTTTGCTTTTAAGCTTGCAAAGAAAAATAAACCAAATAAATCGTTTTCCATCAAACAGATTATGGCATTTTTTACATTAAAAATAACGTTAGTTTAGATAGTTAATGTCACCTTGTTACTTTAAATTTCAATAGTGGGCATAGAGAGCGGTAATGGCGACCGACGCCCACGTTTGCGAGATGGTTTTTGTCGTACCACCATCTATTGGCAATAAACATAATTATTATGACGTTACTTCTCAAAACAAAGTGGAAGCCTAAGGTATGAGTTTAAAGTAACCTCCTCATTTACTTTTTCAGTTAAGTTAAAATGCTCCAAACATTATTGCAAGCTTGAAAGTCTGAATTGTTTTGCTACTGCAATAGTATGTCGGGGATGCTATAGCTGACGACATATTATTTAATAGACGCTTAAATAAAACCTGTTCAGCGATTTTCCTAGAAGAAGTAATACAGAGCCAGGACATACTTGTAAAAGCGTTATATTTTATTATAGAAGGGCTCGTTCAATTTCACACTCTATCAACTTTTCGTTAATAATAATAATAAACATCAGCTAGGCTAATATCCAAGGCCTAACCTTGAGAGTCCTGTCCGACCACACAGACGTTCCATTTGAAACTTCTACGCTACTGAACTTAACCTATATCTCAAATAATAATGATGTACTTACCCCATCCAATGGAGTAATACAAAAGGAGGGATTTTTGTTCGGCGAAGGCGGCAGCGATTAGTTTGTGCAGGTAGAAGCCCTCGGAGAACATCCACATGTAATTGCTCATTCGAAAATATTTGGTCAGCATGAACAGGAATCTGCACCACAACTATAATAAGAATTAAGATTTCACACTGTCAATTATTACATTTTGAGTTTTTCATTACGAAACAATTCGGAATGTATGGATACAGGGTGCCAAATTGGATTGATTGGGAAATCTTTCTGAAAAACTGTAAAGGTGGATTTTTTTTAATTTCTTGGAAAATGGAAGATAAATGTTTAATTTAAAAATTCAGCCAATATTGGGAAAAATAATCAAATTTTAAAAAAAAAAATATTCTTTTGCCGCTAAAACAAATCGTAATTTTTATTACCGTTTCCTCAAAAACACAATCGGAAAATAGATACTTCACTTAGTGTCGAAAAAATGCTATGAAATTATTATTGATCCTAATTTAAATGCCTCGATCGAGAACAATTTGGACACCCTGTATAAATCTAAATTACCCTTGTATTTATTATAATTGTAAACTATTAGCTAAAATAAAAGTTTTTATCTCTCAAAGTTTAGTTTCTAAGTTGATTTAGTCTTTATTTTCTTCAAGCTACCCAAATTCTTGGTAGCTTACTTTTAGAAAGCTGGTTCTCATTTCGCCAAAATTGCACCGATGGCGAGGTTCAACTTAAAATACTCCGTTGGGTTCAATGAAGCATTTTGTAGTTGATCCATTTTTTCCCAAGTGGAAACCGGACATTAATTAAGACTTTAATTAAATACGGGAAAGATAGGAGCCTTGAACGAGACGTTAGTTGGTCGAGGAAGTTACCAGAGGTCTGGGAATATCCGGGACTTACTTTGCCTTCTTGTTTCGACGATGTGAATGAACAAGTCGGCCAAGGCCGTAATAATAGTTCCACATCAAGCATGTAGATATTAGGGCAAATTGAAATTAAACATACCGTTGTAAAAATGAAACGGAATTTAAAAGTCAATCGGTTCCAAAATTATAAGACTGCGTAGTTTTTAAAAAAGTGTTTAAACGGGGTCGGATGAAAGGGGCTGACAAATCGCCGCTAAATACTTTTAATCAGCGGACCTTACTTTAGCGGGTAGAGGAAACCCTAATTAATATATCTTAAAAAAATGGTCTTGATATGTTTACTGGATAAAAAGATATGGAAAGTGTTGCAAATGTGGACGCCAACAACGCCAACAACGCCAACAACAACACTTCACAACTATCTGACGAAAACAATAGATCCACTCTATATATATATATGTGGGACTAAAAATGGAGATAAAACAGTGTGTCACGCAGCTGGTAAATAAGGGACATTTTCCCTCAGACTATGCTGAAGATGGAGCTATATAAGGCTGAAGGGATTTAGTAATCGGAATAAATTATTTTCTCAAAAAATTACCCGCTGTTATTTAGCTACTCTTTTTGTGATATTTTGTCCTTGCTGTCACAAAGCGAAATTAACACTTTGGCACAACGTGGCGTTTTCTGTCTTATTGTTCTCCTATCTTCACATATTATTTAAAGACAGTGTCGCCATGCAATTTTAATCGTGGGCCAATGACCACGGTCTTATTAGATACTGTACACTTGGTTTCCTTATATTGGCAATCTGTTGCCGAAAAATTATAGTCTTCGGTAAATCTAACTGGCAATATTGCTTTCGAGCACAGAGATCTAATAACTTCGGTTCCTTCCATGGAGAGAGATTTATTTGGAGAAGCAGACATTATTTTATATTTAACAAAGACAATAATTTATTAAATTTATCAATAGAAATTTATTATATTAATTATATAGAAAAATTAATTGTTTTGGGTTCTAATTTTAGCTAATTTCATGGTTTTTCGTAAGATATTATTGCAAAACAAGCCTTGGTTTCCATACATATTTGATAAATAATTTAAACAAAAAATTACTTTTAAAAACCTTATGAAAATGACTAGTCCCATGTCCACATTTGCATAAAATTGGCATAAAGACCATAATTTGCTAATGCCTTGCGTTTCGATAAATATTGATGGTGGACTCCCTATCAAAAGAATAAATCATATGCTGATATACGGTCACTAACGGTGCTACACCCAAGGGCCAGGCGATTGTTAATTTCCACAGGCAGTGGATAGGAAACTGCGCGACCATTATTTATGTTAGGACGTCGAAACGGCCGTAGCTGCTTTTAACTAAATAAAACGCTTTTAAATTGTACAATAGTTCTTATTTTAATTTAGTTTTAAATACTTTACGTCGAAGTTATAATAGTAAGTAAGTATTGATTTATTTTAATCTGAGTCCAGCCAACCTTTAATTTCGGCTAATTTCGCTTGGTTAATTAATATTTTGAACATGGGTGAATGTTTTTATTGCAACTAAATATTCCAAATATATTTAAATCTAAGCAGCGAGACATCGACACCGAAACCACGTTACCCCTATTCACTAATAAACGTAGTTCATATTCTTAATAAATTAAAAAAAAAACTTTTGACCAAAAAACTCACATTGTTTTGCTCCAAGATGGTTTTTCCTGGGGGTCCATCCAGCTCGTCCAACATGACCGTGCTTTTGAGGATGATTGAGCAAATGCCGTTGAGAATTAATGAGCTGAAGAAATTCTTGTGCATCGAAATACGATACACCTGAAGTTGTCTGACATAAAACAGGAAGATCAAATACACTGTACATTTGCCATGATTTAAAGTAACTTTTAAGTTATTGTTTTTCGTCTCGTGGTAACAAAAGAACCGTTTTATTCTGGTATAGGAGTTACGTATAACATTACTTTAATTAAATAATAGATGGCTTTTAAAATTTATTTTGCGCGTGAAAATACATGTACATGTTATGGTCAAAAAAGCAAGTAAAAAAGGCTGTTTGCCCAAGACATGTAGTGGCACTGTCGCGCGCAAAAACGTAATTTCAAATTCGGTCAATTATTTGAGAAATAACCATTTGGTGTTGCGCAATATGCCTTCACTAGATGAACTTGAAAGTTAACTTGGTGCCTTACCTAAACATTTTACCAATTAAATATTCGCAAGAGCGCAACATTTTTGCCAAACAATTGTTGCCAACACCGTCACCGAGTCTTTTAACAAACGAATGACGGACCCCAGGGTTCAAAACCAAGGTTGGGCTAAAATGTTGGCTCTTGTGAAGAGGCCTTAAAGTCAAGGCAGTTTTTAAGGTTTTCCTGATATTGCGTTGACAAAGAAAATAACTCTTATTATTATATATAAAAATTGTAATACTATAAATTTAATAAATTAATTATTTATATAAAGTAATTCCTTTTGTTTCATTAAGCATGGAATTTTCTGACTTAAACATTTCGACCTATTCAGATAGCTATGGTTACACTGTAATGGTTTGGATCTGTACTAAATATCTAAAGAGCTACTTTTGAACTGATTGGTTTTTCTATAAGTTTGGGACAACGCGCTGTATAGTTGGCCAAAAATGGGACTCACTTGTAAATGAAGAAAATGACTAGTGCTGGAATGAGAAACACAACGGAGATTGTGTACATTGCCAAGTGAAATATTAACTTCTGACGTAGGTCCTGCCAAAATTAAAGAATAACGTGATTACATTGCATTTCATCGAAGCATATACGTAATGCTTTCGAGTCACGAATTAACACAGAAAAGGTTTACACTACCGTGGAACCATCTCATTGCCAAGCGTTATATTCAATGAACTCATTTATCCACTACAGATTTTACAACAACATTATGTTATCTTTATAAATATTTTCTATTATGGCCATGGTTGACTTAATTAATAATTATTAAAACAAAAGATCTGCTACTTCTTGGTTTATTTTAATTAAAATCACTCGGGAGCTTTCGGATCAATTGTAAGACGCGGCTGAAGAAGGACCTCGGTCCGAAAGCTCCCGAGTGATTTTAATTAAAATAAACCATGAAGTAGCGGATCTTTTGTTTTTAATAATTATTAATTATGTTATCTTATTAGTAAGTAACTAAAATATTTTGGGAAAGGTTTCTATTTTAGGTTAAATGAAGCTTTCAAGAATAACATTTATTCACATAAAAGGTTTTAAAACGTTCATTTTCTGTTCTGAAAATTGTGATACGACACATATTAACTTTTATTTTTATCTGTACATATATGAATAAAAAAAGGTTGATTTTGATAAGTTGAAAATGTTTTAGTGTTATCAGACCATATAACATATAAAATATCTCGATTATAAGCACTACTCCGGTTAACAGATATGAATCCATAACAATAACCTCTGTTTTTATGATTCCTTACACGGACAGATAGATAATGAATAACTGAAATACTTTATGAAGTACATACTGCCTGTCTTAATAAGGTTGTATTAAACGCACAGTCTACCAATCAGTCGTCAAAAGACATCGTTATCTTTTGTATCTGTTTTCTGTTCTCTAATCTTTTACATAAATTTCATAAAAAGTACTTAAATCTAAAATCTTAAATATAGATTTCTTAAAGATAGTTCTCGAGTACTTCCCCTAGCTTGACCCGGAGAAAGGGAAAATATTACACCTTGGATAAATAATATGAGCTTCGCTTACTGGATATCGAACTCCTTTTTTTGGTGGTTTTCAAATTGCTGATAAGCATTTAGCGCCATCTACCGGTTTTAGCGATTTGGTGGGACAAACATTTACACGTGAGAAGCGCGAGATAGCGTGTTTACGTTCTTTTTACAAATTAAGGCTGATAAAAATTTCTTATTTTGGAGAAAGTAAGTACCAACGTATGTAAATATTTATTACTACATTATTATTATTCATATATTTCCCCCAATAAAATGTTTAGAGCATAAATACGATTCTTTGGTAAAATTAGGTCTTACCTCCCGCAACCATTTTAACAACTTATAAGTCGGAAAAGTTTCATTCCATGATTAGTCTAATATATTGTTTGCAAATTTAAATAAAATGACATTTTCGCCAAATGTTTTCGAATCTTAAAGTAAAACTGAACCTCTAGACTAGTTTAAACTGATAAATAATATAACACTATTAATGTTTTGTAGTGTGTTTACTGATATTAGACATTTTATATCGATAAAAAGTTAAAAACATTAAAAAACCCTTAAAAAGTAATTTATGTTTTATTTTTCTGATTTGCGGAAAATTTAACGGAACAAGTTCTGGTAATTTTTCCGCACAAACCGTTATTATTTTGAAGACTAGTATCGGCTCCCAACCTCTGCTGCTACGCTGCGCTCACAACTAAAAAAAAGCTTGTCCCACCATTCTCCAAAAAAGGTCACCCCGCCCGCTAAGTTGCCCCCGACTTTTCAGCATTTTGTGTGCCGATTTGTAATGCATTGGAGTGCGGTATCCAGTAATCCAGAAACCACGAGGTGAGCAAGGCGCTGCCCACAAATGATTGCACTTGCATGATAAAATGATAGGAAAGATATTTGTAACTGACGTTTAGTCTTCCACACGAAGCGTAGGATGTCCACTCTTTTCTCCTTCTTTTGTCGAAATACCAATGACCAGAATCCGTACAGAGCTTCTCAGCATATTCTGAAATTGGATGAGACGCTCGTTTTTACATGACCTAGCGTAAAATTTATTTCATTTTCGACTATATTCTTCACTGAAAATAATTTTCTATTCGCTACCGGTGAAAAAAAAAATTAACAAAATTTAAAAAATATACATATTAAAACGTATCCGCTACCTAATACGTACGCCCTGAAAATTTCACTATTCTAGGTTAAATTATTTTTAAGAAAAATGAATGTCAGTGTAATTAAAGACACCCTTTTAAAATAAGTAAGGTGAGCCGCAAAATAAGTCCAGAAATATACTAAATGTTGGACAGTAGTGACTTTAGGAATTTTTAATGGTAAGCTACAAATTGTATACCCCGCACACTCTGTAATAATCTCATTCGTCTTTCATATTAGATTTCATATTTGAATTAATTTTACGGAAGTTATAGGTGGGGAAATGGGTCCTATTTATCTTATTTCCAGAGCTATGAATACACTTATAAATCTATGAAGATTTTCCCTTTTAGATTAAGTGTGAATTTTGCCCACTCTATTGCCCACGTCGTGAGTTAATCTTAAATCAACTGTCAGCTCTATCATTGCCACCTGCATTATGATATGACCCTTGTTATTAGAAATGGCAATGAATCTATCCGACTTTACTGGAGGGCGTGGTGCCATCTATTATTGGCATAGGAAGCTAACATACAAAATAACGAATCAGTATCCTCGTCAGAGAACCATGTATAATAATTATAATTAGACCACTTATACTCTACTTAATTGTTAGTGGACTTTAACCTAAATTATATATCACATAAATATATTGTTAAAAATTAATATAATTTAAGTTATTGCCATATTTACAAACGAGCCAATCAACGGTAGGGGTACTTTTATGTCCCGCTTTTTGGGTCAAAATGTAACTTAAGTATCTTGTTTTGATTTCGACGTTAGCGACATCTGTTGAAAAAAGAGTTACTTCACGTCAAGCCGACACTTACTATAAATGCTAATTTTCTGATGGTATGTTCATCGAGTGTACACTATTATGTGAAATTAAATTTGGGGAACCCATTGAAATTTCAAGAAAATTGTGGGTCTTTGGAATTTCTAGGTAGGCTTTATTCTGCTTCAACTTAATCTTAAATTTGTTAGTTATTGCATCGGGCAACTTTAGTTTCGTTCTATTTCTTGGTAGTGTGAAGAGGGTTGTATAAAAGATCATGCTGTTATAGAGATATGCAACTCCCAATACCCTCAGCAACCCTCAATTTTTGCCGACGTTGGCTCCCCTCGACGTCTGGAAGAAAGCTAATGAGATGCCATAAACGAAACATGGGTTTTCCCCGGTCGAGCGGCGGCACTGATGCTTGAATTTTTCTTGACGCGTTTTCGTGAGAGTTTCCTATCTCTATAAGCGCAGCGACTAGCAAGATCTCTGGTTGTATAGACTTTGTGCTTACTTTGGCAGGATGGCTTTTCGGTTTTAAAGTAAACGTGGTCGGCGCATGGCACTCTGGACAAAGATCCACTCGGCGTTTCCGGGAAGCACTGCCATCCGTCCCACGTTCCAGGACAGAAGTCGCTCGTCTCTGCGAAATAACACAACCGTGAAAGCTGGCAATCTTGGTTGCATTTGACCCCTATTACGTAATTGTAGAAGTTGATGATCTCTCTCTTAAGCCACGGTCACACTAGAGAGCTGAAAACCCAGCTTAGGTCAGTTTGGACAACCGACGATAACTCCTGGTTCACACGTGCGAAATTGCTTCACCCCGGTTCGCTTTGAGCCCAGGTGCAGTGGCGTAGCCAGAAATTCGTCAAAGGGGGGGGGTGTCAAAGTATGTGAATGTTAAGAGGGGGTCGAGAAGGGGGGAAATTTAGTACAGTCAAATTTAGGCCCAAGGGGGAGTGTCTGGACCCGGAAACCCCCTCTTGTCTACGCCACTGCCAATGCGGTCATTTCCAATTATGACCAGAATTTTGAAAATACTAAATCGTATCCAAAACAAATAGTTAATCATGTTTACTATACATAAAGTAATATTATTTGTCATTTGACATTATTTAGAATTTTATTCCCATTATTTTTGAAAATACGAGCAATTTTACCTCCCCAGTCCCACCATGTCGTTTTGAAAGCGATTCTAAACGAACCGACTTGGACGAGTTGCTTCCCAAACCAACACGAAGCGATTTCTCACTCTGGTTTGGAAAACTAGTTATCTAAAATGAAGCAATTTTAGGGGTAAATGTGAACCTGGCTTTAGAAGAAAGTGTCCTTCTAAAGCCTGATTCCCACTTAGCGCGAAATTTAGTTTTCGTGAGACTAATTGATGGTCACGAATAAAATTTTCTATAGAGCAAAGCTACGGCGAAAATTAAATTCGTCGCGAAAATATCGAAAAGTCGTTAAGTGGGAACTAGGCTTTAAGCAGGAAAGACCGATACCACCGTTCGACTGGAGAGATAACTATATGAAAATGCGACGACGTAAAAAAAACAACTTTTGGGGTGAAACTAATCTTTATTAGAGAATAAATCTTGATTCCCCCTGAAACGATGTTTTTTATATCGTCGCATTTACGTGAAAGAATTACCGCGTTTTTTCCCCCAAAAAGTCGCTCCTTTTTTATTCGTCTCATTTCTATGTCAACTAATCATTCTTAGTTTCCCAAAAACGTTGATAATCTTACGTCGTCGCGTTTTTATATAGTTCATCTAACTTAAGGAAGGGCTCCTTTTTATCAATAAATCTTATTTTACCCAGAATCTTTTTTTTACTTCGTTGCGTTTTTATGGAAACTAATCTTTTTTTAGGGAACGGCTCCTTTTTATCACTAAATCCTATTTTACCCAGAAATGTTTTTTACTTCGTCTCGTTTTAAGATAATTTATCTTCTTACACTGCTTGACCGTCGTATTAAAGTCATTTAAAATCGCTAGATGGCTTGGGCTTAAGGTGGTGCCTTGGGTGTTATCCTAGCTGATTATGATATGTTTTGTATTTATCTTTAGAAGCTCCCGTTGATATTTCAAAAATTGTTTTAAAAACTGGCGTCTAAAAACCACAGTGTCACTGTATACAATGCGTACTGCTTATTGGCTGACAGTGAACGTTTGATATATTCAATTTCCTTTTCCGTGACAAAGATCATGGGCCAAATAATGATAAATCCAGGACATGACTCTATGCGAAAAACCCGTCCAACAGCGCTAACACCCGAAGCACTATTGCCTCCTATAGAGAAGTTTCAGTTCGTAGCTTTGGCTATGGCCGCCATTTTGTGCGGGATTTTTTCTCTATGGGAAAAAGCATAGGTGACGTCATGTCACGTGATACTGAAATCCCTGTATTGGGAAAAATGCGATATCGCGGACTTACGTCATTTTGGGGCAAATTTTTTAGGGACAGTTTTTAAAACTCATACTCGTAGTCGCCGTAGTAAATATCCTGGAATATATACTCACATTTATCACATATAGTGTGGTTAGTAAGTACTTATTTTTATACGTAGTTAGTTCATAATTAGTATAATATATATAATTAAATAATATTAAACATATAATTTCCTAGAATCTTTAACATTAATTTAAAAATTAGGGGCCGAATAAGGCAGGATTTTAGAATTACAACCGCCACGTATTTCCGAATTCCGACTTAGTCAACAAAAGATGGCGTTCGGGAAACCGGAAATTTTTGCTTGATTTTGCTCCCAATTTTTTCATTTGCTCCTTTTCCCCCATCTACTGAAATGGCCGCCTGTATCTTTTGGTAGGCCTCCGGTGGTATGGTCTCTGTTACTATAGGTACACCGGGCTATAAATTCTGACACACTGTATCTTTTGGTGGACGACCAATATAGTACGTGTGAAGGTACCAGAGTCATGTCCTGGATTTATCATTATTTGGCCCATGCATAGAGTAAGTTGTAAATTATTCGTTACCGCCTCAATTTTGTTATTAAGCGAAGCTCGTACGTTTAAAATACTCAAATATTAAGTTTCGTTGCTTTCCGTTTCGTAGTTAATTAGAAGTAATTAGTAGAACAGCCAAACAATTTGAATTTTAGCGTGGTGATTGACGTCATTGACTACACGTTATTTCTCATTGGCCGCTATCCTCAACAAAATGTAGATGCTAATGATTCCGTGGCCGAACTAAAAAAATCTACTATAGAACCATGAGATTCTACTACGCGAGTGCTTAATTCTATTTTTAAAAACCCGCACGTGCTAAATTGACATCGGTATATCGACCAAGGATATTGAAAGAATGATCTTGGTTGGATAGTGTAATTTACCAGATTCAATGGAAAATATTCTGAAAAAAAAAAGCCGAAGGTAATGTTGTCACCATAGACGAAATACTGAAGGACACTACTCGGGCTGCCTTCTACCACGCTATCTCCAAAGTTTGACTTCTGTATCCTGGCAGATTTATGTCACTGGGGAAGACACGTGTTCGAGGGGTAAAAACCGACTTTTCAGGGTCAAGAGAAGTGATCACTCGCGAAACACTATTGCCCTCTATTGGTGAATTTCGGAACTATTATAAATGAAATACTGTCTGATCTCTCAAGAAATATTCAAACATTGTATTTTACGTTTTTAATAAAGGCATAAAGTGTTTTTTTAATTACTTACCGATGGTTAAATCACCAATAGACCTTTAAATAATCGCACGCTGGCTTGATTTAAATACACGTGGAGATTCGGTGGTCACCTGACGTTTTATTTGACCCTGAAGTCGAAGCCAGCGCGCCTTTATGAGAGAATCGCGAATTAACTCCATCTATAGTTGTTACGGAACGTAAGCGGGAAATGAAAAGCAGCCCGAGATGTGTCCTTCAGAAATTCGTCCATGACGTCACAAACTAGACGCTATATAATTATCGTTCAAAATAAAAGCCACATCTGGGCGCTACACGTAAATTTCATTTTAATATTAAACTTAACGACGGTATTCCATGAACTGAGATAATATGACTTATACACCGAATAATATCCTCAGGAAGTGGATTATTTTCTTCGGAATAATACTAGCTAATAATAATAATAATACTTTAGCCGTTTTAGGTATCTCACTGATATACGTGTAATAATTTTATTAGTTTGGTACTCGTACCCGTGTAAACTGAAGACGCCACGCCTTTGACGCAGCATTCGAGAGCTTCTTCGCAACAGGATGTCCATTTGACGATGGCCGTCACCGACGAGAAGGTGGCGTGGATCGGATGACTCAGATTGGTCCATATCGCGGGGTACGATTCGTTCGTCAAAGGGTTGACCAATGACGCCCTTCGCCTGTCGTATCTGCAATTAAAGTTATAAAAGAAAAAAATGTCACAACGCGTTTTTGGAGTGCGTTTCTAGGTGGAAGCACCGGACGGGAATCCTAATAAAAAAGGGACTCGTCAGTAAAGTAAGTGGAAAAGTTTTATATTTCACAAAAAAAGGTCAAATGTCAATGTAATGTTACGTTAATATCACATTTACAAAAAGCCAATCATCAACGCTAGCACAGTAGCAATTGTAGCTTGGTCAAATTTGTTCCAAACTTGTTTGTGGCAAAAAGGCTTTAAGAGATAATAAGCTATTTCTAAGATCAAATGGTTTTTTCTTTTACGAACAGCGACTGAGTTTAAGACGTTGATTCCGAATGTTACCATGACAACAGCAGTTCGAGCTCGCACACATTCCTACAGGCCTCTAACGTATGCTGTAGTATCTTGCAATCATCGTAACGCGTCTTATCAAAGACGTTGTTATACTATCATAACAACAACTTTGCAACCTGTTTTGATTTCCTGTTAGGTTAAGAACGATTATCTACCGCATTTTATAGATTGACTTTTAAACATGTTAGGTTAGTTAAATATATTCATGTTTTATTGCGCAGGAATTAATACATTTAAAGAAGTTTTTTTTATTCCAGGAATACTTCTGCGCATGTTTTCATACGTTCATTTCTGAGAAAAATCATATCACCTCGAGCAGAATTCGAACCTACAACCTTTTGGTTATGACTACAGGGTACAGGCAATCAAAGACCTGTTACAATTAGTTGACTTTGAAATGCTACGGCAAGGTTAACAACGGGTCATTCATAAATTGGATGTCTGCGTCTTGTTTACTCGTGATCTCGGTATTTCAATGGTAGTGGCGTTGGGATGGTAACCCAAAGATTGTAGGTTCGATTCGTGCCCGAGGTGATATGATTTTTCACAGTCACTTTGGTATGGAAACATACCCGGAAGAATTCCTCGATTAAAAAGAAACTTCTATAAATAAGTTAAATATGTTTCAAATTTGCATTTTAAAATGCGCAGTTGAAAACGGAAAAATAAAAATTAAAAATAGATAGAATCCAAGATGAAGTAACTCACAAAAATCTTCTGTCAGTGAAGAGACCCTTTGGCATGTAATTGTAACACCGAGCGCATGTGTCGAGCAAGTAGATTTCGAAGGGCAGCGTGACCCTGCGCTCCGTCCTGCAACACAAGGCTTTCGTGTTCGCGATCAAGGCTCCTTCCCAGCTAGTATCATTATTTTTTCCCGGCGAAAAGCTATATCTTTCGCTTATCGATTGGAGAAACACTTTCAAGCCTTCTCCTTTTTGGCTCCAGTATTTTTCAATCTAAACAAAAATAATAATGTCGGTAATAGAAAACAGACCAGATGTTACGCTGTTGTTTTCCAACGATTGGAAGAAATATTGAATCGACCTCGTGCAAATACAGGGTGTAGGAATGTCTGATCTACATAAATTGGATTTAAATCCCATATTCAAATCAAATGATTTTATAAACTTTTTGATTTAAATCCTATATTCAAATCAAATGATTTTATAAACTTTTTTATTTAAATCCCATATTCAAATCAATTGATTTTATAAACTTTTTGGTTTAAATCCTATATCCAAATTAAATGATTTTATAAACTTTTTTGATTTAAATCCCATATTCAAATCAAATGATTTTATTAACTTTTTTATTTAAATCCCATGTTCAAATCCAATGATTTTATTAACTTTTTTATTTAAATCCCATGTTCAAATCCAATGATTTTATAAACTTTTTTTATTCAAATCCCATGTTCAAATCCAATGATTTTATAATATTTTTTGATATTACAATGCATTTATGAATAAATTTGCCAAAGGAAATAGGTTTAAAATGTTTAAAACTCTATTTCAATAGAAAAAAATCAATACAAAATTTGATTTCAATCAATTAAATCAGATTTAAACAAAAAACAACAATTCCAACAAGGTAAATTTAATTTTTTTTATGTTACATTAAGAATGAAGGTTAGAATTTAATTATTGTGTTAGACAGTTTTTATTTTCTATTTCTATTTATTTATGTGTAGATGAAAAAAAGTTATTTAACTCAAGTAGGTGCCGGAATCACATTCTTATAAACGGAAAAAGTCGATAAATATCGTTTCCGTTGAGAAAATAGCCAAAGCTAGAGACCGTAGAGCGGTGCTTAGATAGCTACAAACTAGCTCAAAGGGGATAGCGAGATTTAATATGTTTGTTCAAGGAATATGTAATTAGAATTAAAATCAAATTAATAATTTAGATAATAATATATTATATTATATTAAATTAAAATAAAATAAATTAATATTAATACTTATTGAATTGAAATAAAATAAATTAATAATAATAATTTACATAATAATATATATAATTAAAATAAATTAATATTAATTAAAGGGGGCGTCGGGGCACTGGACATTGGACTAACTATCTTTGGTTCCGGAGTGCGACCTAGTGGGGCGAATCTTTTCTATTCTCTCATTTACAGAAATATACTTAGTAGCCATGCCTTGCAACAATTGGTAAATTTATATATATAAATATATATATATATATATATATATATATATATATATATATATCATAAGTGGATAATAATCATAAGTGGGACAGTATATAACGTACCATAGAAAATGCTCAATGAATGCTTTGTTTCAATACAGAGCACACAAAAACGGATATTCCCGAATTGTATTCTTAGTTGATGGTTGCTATTAATACTTGTAATTACGATGCTCTTTCTATTAGTTCACGTGACTTCTAGCAATGGTATTGTCCCTTATGAAAGTAGTATTGAAAATAATTTTTTTTGTTATTGTGGCGACTGACTAAATCGGCGGAATTTATCGTATTGAATTTAAAAAATGATTAGTTTACTAAAATAATAAAAGCAAATCAAAGACGGCTTTAAAATCGATTCCGAGGAATTTAAAAATGAAGCTTCCAAATAAATGTGCGCGCGTAGAAATATGAAAAAGTAGCCCGGTTCCAGAGTGACGAATATCCGTTTCCGGTTTGGGATTGCGAAATTGCTCTGCGACAAGCTTTCATTGAGGAATTCTCCCAATATCCAACCATGGATTAAACACTAAAGGATGTTCCACGAGCTAAGATTTCAATGCCGAGTTCGCGTTGGCTCGGTCGTAACGTGTTTCCTCCCCCCGCGCTTAACTCCCCTAGGGGCACCGGATATGATTTTATAGCGCCATCTCGTATTTTCTTTAAATAATTTCGCGGGTTTTTGGAATTAAGTGATTTTCGTCTGCTCTTTTAGTTGATGATTATAAGCACATGGATCAAAACACGCTTCTTTTATCAATCTTCAATTTCGTTTAAAATAACAAATAGTAAATAGTGAAAAGGTTGAATGTGCAAAGCTTCAAATCCTAAAATAAAGATCTTTGGTATGTATGTAAACGAAGTATCATTGTTTCCTTAATGTCCATTTAACATGGAATTGCACGCCCGTTTGTTTGCCCCTGGATAGAAAACAATTTCCGGTTTCTGGGCTCGTGCCGCTAGGTGGCAAGGTTACAGAGAATTGTTTCATTTTATCCACTTATGACATTATTAATAATAAAAGAGTATTTTACAGTTTGACTCTCGTACATGGTTTAAACATAAGCCAACCATTTCCATAATAAAACTCTCAGGACTTTCTCGAGTCGCCCTTTTTAAGCCTGACACGTTGAAGTCGTTCTGTCATCCCAGCTACAAATGTTCCGTCTTCGTCTTTCTCACGCCTGGCAATTTTTGTCAGCTTATATTATCGGAAATTTCTGACCAGAAGCACTCTAACGTCCCACCTCCGAAAAATCCATCTTCGCCTTTCGACCCCTCGCAAAAAGTTTGACACATTATACGGTCAGAGTTGGTTGACCAGAGTCACCAGATTTTGCATTCTATCTATCTCTCACGAAAATGGAATTACCCTTTCCAACCCTCGAAATTTCCCTTTTTGGACTAAAATTTTCCTAGTTTTCCAAAACACTTAAAACCATGATATTTGGCTTTATTTGCGTAAAACAATTACTTAGGACGTTGAAGAACCAAATAACAAATGTCCTGAAGAAAATAATACTTTTATTTTCATCTCACAATCAATAAAAACTAGGAACAATTTTGACTGTTTAAAAATCACAGTTTGTACTAGCTAGGAGCAACAAACACAGCACCCCACAGAAGGAGAACGCAACCCGTCAAAAGTCGTGCATTTTCTTGGGTACATTTTTCATTGGTTAGACGCTTTAGCTCCTGCTGCCGTCGGAAGGAGAAAATTCGGAAATTGTCTTCCCCTCACCCGAAAATCGTTCAGCGAAAAGGCTCGTCCAATGAAATTTGTACACAACACGGCGTTCTCCTTGTGTTTGTTGCTCCTAGGTACTAGGGTTAGAGCGGGCTCGTTCCTGTAGGCCAGTTATTTAGCAGACGACTTATCAAATGCAGGGGTGCCGGCTAAAGCGAATCCTACAAAATTCTTATGTTTCTATTAATAGACTCTTTCATTATAAGTCAATTTATTTATATGTTAGCTTTTCAATAAAATAATTTCCCCCCTCGTATTTCCTTAGATATAGCTAATTTTTGTTCGAATTTCCCGTTTTACCGTTTTTAGAGGTCGAATTTTCCCTAGATGTGGGAAATTTCCCTCAATCTGGCATCACTGATAACCACTCGCATCGCCAAAGGTTCCTTCTCTATCGTTATAATAGCAGCCCAAAATTATCACGCTATATTGACTAAAGTTTTTATTATCTCCCGGTTGGCGCGATCCGGTCTCCAAGTTCGCGGTGTTAACTATATTGAGGGGATTATATCTACTCTCCGCTTTGAGCACCCTCTGTGGTGTGTTCCCTATTCAAAGGTAATCTCGGGCTAACACTGAAACTAAAACCACTTTTATTACTGTTGCGAAAACTAGATAATAGTCACTTAGAATTCAGTCGAAGAAATTTAGGAAAAGAACGATTAAGATGGGGACGACCACAGAAAATATGGCTGAGATTTGCATTTGGAGAGTCATGACGATTTCAAGTCGAGTGGGTTGCTGGTGGAGGCTTTCAGTGCTTGAAACGCGTGTTGCTATGATTTTGAACTAACAAAATCGAAGCAATGATATACCGTTGCCGTTAAAACAAATCCACATCAAAATTTACATATTTAGATTCTACACACCAATTTACGTAACATTAAAACATTAATAGGTTGCAATTGGATTTATTTTTTTAAATCGAGAAAACATTTAAACGTACCTTTGATATTCACAACTTATTTCGCGCAAAAGTACGTATCTTGCTTATTTTTAGCTCCTATCTCACTTCATGACGAAAAACCACGTAACTCTAAAAATTCCCCTTTAGCAAAAAACATTTTAAAATTAAAATCCTCAAAGAGTCAATATTGAAACGAAATTATTTAATTATAAAATTAACTCGCGTGTAAAAACCTAACACGCGATTTCACAAGTCGCTGCAAAATTAAAAAATCAATTTTTCTCAAAAAGGCCACCGAAAAGATACGTGGTTTTGTTTTAACGGCGACGATACTTGATTTAGCTAACAAGGCCTATATTTGCCAACAATTTAAAACTAAATTTGACAGCTCTATAACTCTTCAGGTGGAGAGGGTCATTGTGTGGGGAGGGGTTCCTTTGCACTCCTGCACTCCAAAACTAAAAGGAATGATTTGCTACATTTTACTAACTATGTCTTAATTTTAGCACTCTATTAAATCTCACCGGTAAGTATCGTCTGCTTTAGGTACCTGGCATTTTCCGGAGTGACGTTAGCTACGTAACTAAAAGTGAATATTTTCGAATCTGTGGCATAAATTTCCCTATCGTTTTTACATCGTTCTTCTCATTTCATTTTCAATCACATTTAATTTACAAAGAAAGTTCATAAAATTTTTAAGATTTTGTTACACTAATTATAACCACTAGCTGGGGCCGGGCTTCCAAGCTTTTTTAATATATAATTGCGATAGTTTGCTTGTTTGTCAGTCGGTCTCTCTCGCTATAGGCTCCCGCACACCTCGTGTTAGAGCGACCAATTTTTCCACATTTACTCTCATGGCGAAAAGTCAGCGAATGGCGCTATTTGCACAACTCAAACTTTGGATCTGCGGCCAACTAAGTTTTGAAAGTTTTCTATATTATTGATCTTTGTGTTTCAAACATCTTTTTCGCGTTTTTTTGGGGAAAGGCTGTTATTGATTTCAGAACTGAATGTTTAAGTGATGGGCCACTGTACGTTTCTGTCTCGAGGTAGGATGTGGTAAACATTTATTAGTTCTAAATGAATGTGGAATAACTACAAACATTGTGTATTCTCAAGTTTTAGCAAATTATGCCTATAATTTAATGTGTGTGTCCAAACTAAATTTATAATAAACACATTTTTGGATTTTAACCAATTCATATCTGCATGCCATAAATCCTAAATCAACTTTCTGAATTGTACTAATACTATATAACATTGTTATGGCCAAGAGCTCTCACCTCAAGTGACTTACAGGCTGAATGGTCGGTCTCCGTAGTCAGATACGAAGGAGATTCGATCCCTGTTGTTCTCGGACAGAACCGTTTAGAATAGCCTGTTTACGAACAACATAAATTACATTAATAATTAAGCCTCGAGAACATAGACAGTCTGATTTAAATCGTAATATTAATCAAATTATTTTTAAATGATAATCTATTTATTTATGAGAATGTGTAGAAGTAGGTTATGGTGCAATACCAATTCAGAGGAAACTAATTTGAAATAAGAAGAAAATAGGCTTTAATTGTTTAAAAATCCATAAAATGAAAATAAACATTATCAAATAAATAATGTTTTTGGTTTTGTTTTTAAACAACTTCTCCAGGTCGAGGTTGGCAATTTCACCTCGCAGCAAAACGGACTTGTTTCGATACCTGCTTGTGGCACTGGGTTGAAAATTATCTCCCCGTAGGTTAAAGGGGTTTACCACGAGTTGCCTGGTTTCTCGTTGAAATTAAAACTTGTTGTAAGAGTGGCATGAAGGGCTTGCCACCACCCTCCTACGCATTGTAACCCGGTCACCTGAATAAAATGCAATAAAAGTCACTTAATGTCTTGGGCCTAAGGTGGTGCCTTGAGTCTAATTGATTGATTATTATATTGCTATAGGTGAAACAGTGAGCTTGCCACTGTGGCAGTTTATAACTGGTTGCATTTTGTCTTGAACTGATCTTACGATGTTAGTAGTGCTTTGAGCTTTTCCATGAATCTTTGTTGTTGTATAGTTTGCGATGTGCAAAAAATATTCATCTACTTAATATTGAGCAATATATTTTAATTTACCTGGGCAAGATGGATAGTGGTCTTCCATATACGTAAATGTAGGGCATAGCAGCGTCGAACTGGTCCCTGGTTTTATTCTGGGCCAACATTGAACACCGTCCCATTCTGCTGGGCATGATCCATCTTTTATAACAAAAATAGGGAATCAACTTATATTTACCCTAGGAGTACGAAATGCATATCACGCTTCAGTATCGCTTTCTGACTGCAACAATCTTAATAAGAAAAAATTTTGATTGAATCATGCCAATATGCTGAGTAAAGTGGAGGATTATTTGTTGTTAAGTAAAGTATTTTACTCGCTAGACGCGCTATTAGCGGGGGCCCCAACGGGAGTCTAGTTTGTGCAGAAAAAAAATGGATGATTAAAGGTTAAAGGGAGAAACTGAAAATGAAGACACCCAGCAATATGTCGCGTAAAACAGTTCATTTCGGGCACTCCTTTAAGCCGAAGAGGCTAAATTGCTTTTATTTAAGTGCCTTATGGTCAGGATGAGTAAAACACAACATAATATTTGTACATACATACCGACTCACTTTCTTCCTATGTGTTTTAGTGTACGTGCTTAGGCAATTTATTTAGAAAGCCTTCAGCAAAAATAAAATAATCTGAAAAGTATATTTACCCTCGCTGTAGCTAGCCAGTCCAGTCAATTCCAAGGAGTTGTTGCAACACGAACGCGCCGCCGAACAGCAACTGATCCATTTGTGGTACGATTTATCGGAGTGAAACGTCTCGGTCATTGCTTTGATATTCCAATGCTCGTACGTTGCCCTAGTTAAAGGGTCGTTTATGGCAACCAAAGTTTGATTCAAACTGCCAAAGATTCAAAATTCGGATGTAATTTAGAGACTGGCATATGCGGATAGTGTTCAAGTTAAAAATTATGGTGTTGTCAACTATGTTATTTGACAATAGATGAAAATTAATCCTTGGATATGGTGCCCACTGCTAAAGCAGTAGCCATGACGTCACGCGATTTAAGCATAAGCGTATAAAAGATAAAAAGTTCACTGTATGGTGAAAACTGTGTTCATAACATATTAAACGGTTCTTTTAATGTATTTTTAAGCTACTTAAAACTTTCTTGCACATTTATAATTGAGGGTAATGACTATATATTAAGACGATTTTAAGCATAGCTTCTAATCGCCCACTAAACAAATAAAGCCAGCCCGATAATCAATAGGCGCTATCATAAATTATTTATGCCTCGTTCAACTTGTTAAAAAGTTAGACGCGCTCCTTAATATTTTAGCGTAAAAAGCTTGCGCATTTGTTTTTATTTTATGGAGTACGCACGGAATCACTCGAGCCCGTTTATTCTAAAATATCAAGACGCGCGTGAAATTTTAAACAAGTTGAACGAGACGTAAATATAATTTATGCTATCATAACAATGGTTCCCTAAAACGCTTTCCCAAGCGAATGAAACACACGCCTTCCCACCACTCGTTTCAACATTTTCCCTAAGTATAAATAAATACATTAAAGAGATAGTGTCAGCTAAGGAAAAAAATTAATTTTTTAATTTAGTGTTCTTCAGAAGATAGCGTTTTAGGTCCTGATTCCGAAAATATATATGTTATAGGACTTTAAAAAATTATTTAAGTATGCAAATTTAATTTAAATAAATAAATGTTATGTTGGCTTCCTTGAAACTCTACGCAGTCTCTACGTCATACTTTCACGAGAATTTAAGCCGGCTAAAGGGTCCTACTCGCGCGTGAGCTGAGAAAAAAGATTTCAAAACCCATTTGTGACGTCAGAGAAAGCCTACCCATCCATTTAAGAAATGATATATAATAGTGAATGCGTAATGTTTAATTAAAATCGTTATTTCCACAATTATTATTAACGCATATTCATATATTTTATGTAAAAATTAAATATGGGCAAAAAATTATGTCACTTTCTCTTTAAATAGTCTCGACTGTAGCCATGACGACTCGGAATCCGCGATTAGTCGCTCGTGCTAGCGTCTGTCTGTCAGGCCTGCGAATGCGTTCGCATTTTCGGGGCAAAGCGTAATCACTGCGTACCCAGTTTCTTAGAATCAGGGAAAAGGTTTTTCCAAAAGCGCCCTCTTTTTGTCATTGGGTGTAGTATAATTTTTTAATCGGCCGGGATTCGAACCCGAGCCCTCTTGAACGACAGGTGAGCGTTCTACCGCAGAAACACGGATACAGTTACGCTTCACCGAAAATTAAAAACTCTTTTGAGGAGAGGTATATTTTGGCTTGCCAACTTTTTATGCTTCTTTTTACACTGTATTAATGATAAATGTTACACAAATCAAACTTTATATTTTTATGCTTCTATGAAAGTGAACTTCGAAAGGACTATGATTATTGCCAATCGATTTATATACTTCGAGCGATTGACGCGCAGCGCCTCTAGGGGCGAGCAAGCATAACTTGGTTTAAAATAAACTATAATTCCCGTTGACGCTAATGTAAATGTAGCGACGATTTAAAGTAAATTAATAAAGCGTTTTTTACAAAAAGTGTTTGATTAACATTTTTCTTTATTAAATTAGTTTCAAAGAAACCCAAAAAAAGCTTTTAAGATATATTTTATCGTTTTATTTTTGAAATAGGCGAGCTCAAAGTTCCTGCGTATGCCTAGATAGACATCTAGGGGGAAAGCTTTGATTCGAAATACTTCTATCTTGTACAACCTAGAGTAATTTTTTATAGAAATTATATGACCATTAACTAAAATTATTGACATTCATTGTAATATCGTAGATCTTTTTAGTCACCCAAGAATCTCGTATGCATTGCCCTTGAACTACTGAGCTGTCTTCGTTAACTGTTTCCCTAAGTAGATGATTGCCTACCAAAAGTGCTTGACATTTTCTATACGTAGATTCTCTAAACTACGTTCTAAGTCCATTTAACGCCAAAAATCCCACTTCTTTCTAAAATTTCATTTGCATTCTAATACGCGCGTTGACAACGCAAACTTTACCTAGACGAGCAGCTGTTCGATTACCTACATGGCGCGGGAATAATTGTTTTTTTAATGTTATAAAGCGATAAACGATTTTTCAAGACGATTTTATACTATATTTAAATTCATATAAACGGGAAAATTGTCAGTGGAATATTTCTTATATAATTTGAATGGGGTGGAAAAAAACGTTTAAACCAAATTACGCGCGTCATTTTCGTTTGAAACCGAAAAAGCCTATTTAAAAAGTTAATGAAAAAACAGACAAGTGACTAGTCTGAACTACGCCTGCCATCTATTGGTGAAAATGGCAACCAAAATACGGAATATCATAATTACCACGGTTCCAGAAAACCGTTGACAAGTATAATTATTAGACAAACTATACCAAGATGCATTTAGGAAAGAGAGAAAAACCATGCCCCTCAACCTTCGTGTAATAATTCCCCTTTTATCCCGGTAGGAGGAGATGACGCTCTCCAAGAATCAATCAAACAGAGGCTTTATTATCTGCTAAACTGAATACGTTATTGACTACACTAAGAAGGAGACGACCCGTGGTGTAACGCACCGATTTAGTTCAAAATCGGGGGTTTGGTAGAACTTGATGTAACTTGAAAAACTCTAAAGGGAAATGTCTCCGTAGGCAACCGTTTGGCCATGGCAACCAAAAATGTTTTGACAACACCAAATGGAAATTTTCCCATTGAATATAACATGGGAATCTGACCAATTTTAATCAATTTCATTATTTTTTATTTATATTTGGTATTCGATATCAGTAGAAATTAGAGCTTGAGTAGCTTTTATCCAAGTCTGCTATAGCATTTCGGATGCGAGCGACACTTACTTTGAAACATTAGACCTCCAACTGCAAATGGAAAAGACGATATGATTTATCAGGAAGCTATTAAATTATTCAATAACTTTGTCTCTTTGAGAAATATTTTACTGAGAGCTTTTTACAAATAGACATCATTAAAGATTGAAAATTTATTTCTATATGAACAGCTCTCATTTAAAATATTGCATGTGAAAAATAGTCGGAATACTAACTTGCAGCGCCACCACTTGAAAATAATTTCGTTGTGTCGCTAGATCGCGACTTATAGTATGCGACTTGTCAATTGGATTTTAATATTATATTATACTTATTATGAAACAAATTATATAATATAATTACTATAAAATAATTATATGATAATTATGAAACATATTTCACGTTCCGTTGATTAGTTGGTGGTTTAGACAAAAAATCCAGATGGAGCTTTATAACAGCGTAACACTACGTCATAAGCTTAAGTGTCAAGTTCTTCTTTGCGTAATTTAGTTCTTGACCTAACTATGTCAAGTAAACATAAACGCAAAATTTAACCATGGTTAATTTAAACTAGTAAATAGTAAGTAATATACTATAGAGACAGATACTTAATGGTTTAAAATAAACTTTTATTAAAAAGAATATTGGGGAAGCTTTTCGAGCCCACTCGCTCTTTTTCAACCCAGATATAAATGGCGAAAAATCCAAATACAAACAGATAGCAAAATCAGCGTACAGTTATTTTTGTTGAACGAGCTCTTCCGTTTTTATGGCCTAATTGGGGCAGTTTTAAAAGGTTTTTAGGCCATAAAAACGGAAGAGCGCGTTCAACAAAAATAACTGTACGCTGATTTTGCTATCTGTTTGTATTTGGATTTTTCGCCATTTCTATCTGGGTTGAAAAGGAGCGAGTGGGCTCGAAAAGCTTCCCCAATATTCTTTTTAATAAAAGTTTATTTTAAACCATTAAGTATCTGTCTCTATAGTATATTACTTACTATTTACTAATGTCAAGTAAAGTTAAAATGTGCGGGTCATTCTAGAAATGGAAGATTGATAATTGACACCCTTATGGCAAACGTATTTATAAACTTATCTCGATAACTCCGTCTAACAAAAATTTTTTTCCCAAATTAAAGAAAAAATATTTCTGGTCTACGAAATAATTTATGCATTATAATATTAGTAGTTCGTCGACATTCAATTAAAGTTTTCTCCAAGTTTTACGAATTTATCTATTAAGGCTAAAATTTAACGTTGCTAACTGCCTACGTAGCCATTTTCCCTTCGAAGCTCCAAAGAACGTTTTAGCCAAATTGCTTTTGCTTTACAAAGAATTCTTCCTGACAAATATAAATGTAAATTTTCTATTGTGTGGTTCTTTTTATTTGAACACTCGCTGTTCCCTCCTTCAGACCTGAGATCGTGTACAGGGTGTCTATGTTTGCTTGATCAGAGCCAAGAATTTCATGGTGTATTTAAAGTGAAAACGAAAATTGAATTTTTAAAGTTCAACAATTTAATAAAAACAACTCTTGGCTCTATTGCGAAAAGCAGAATTTTATTAGCAAGCTAACTTTCTAATTTTCTCATTTAACATGGGAAAAGTTTTAATGTTTAAAATGATTTTAAAAATATCAACATTAAGAAAACAAATATTTGATTATATAAAATAAAAAGTGGTCTTGCCCAACTTGTTAAAATGTTGCTCTTACGTCACAAGACGCCGCTTTATTAGTGTATTCTTCGCACGAGCGATTTGCACGCGCGCTAGAAAAACCTATATTCCTCGCGACTGTAGACTTGTAAAAGTATGAGAGTGGTACACAAGAGCAACATTTAAACAATAAGGCCACAATTGAAATTTCAGAAACATTTTGAGTAACCATGGCAAATCTAAATATTGCGGTATTTTCTTAGCCCTATTCCCAGAGCTCGCTTGGGAAACTCGTAAAATTCTTGCGCAATAATTAAAAACTATGCGAAATTTCGAAGAAAATTACATCTTTTCCAAAATTTATTCTACGGAACAGTTAGTTAAAATTGGTGAAAACTGCACGTGAATTTTCCCTCTTGACATTTAAATTACCACGCCACCTTTTATAATTTTCGTGTAAGTGGGAATCCCGCATCAAACAAACTCGTACACCCTGTATTACATTTTCCTAGTGTACGAGTGAAATCGGTGGCCAGCCTTTGAAGGTAGATTCGCAGTGAATGCGACGCCCTTGTTCGCGGGAATTGGATGATGGAATGAGCGGAAAAAACCTTTCGACGTTTTAAATCGAACTTTCTGTCGAAATCCAAGTTCTTTTATTAGAAAGATTAAGCTCGTCACAATAAAACGTGTAGCTAGAACGCCTGCCTTCATTTCGTTTTCAATGTGAAATCTCAAATAAGGGGCCGTTCACAAAAATACAAAGCTGAGTGGTTATCACTCGCAGCGAGAGAAGCCCGGTTCGATCCCAGCATCTTGTGGAACAAGATTGCAAGTTCTTTGAACACCGGTGAAAAGGATTTTCCATAATAACTTGTTAATAATAACACTAATGAAGTTATTATATTTTGGCCCAATTTAGAGAACATCAGGAATAATTTGCCTAAATGATTTAAAGACTTTATGAACATTCGGGTTTTGTTGGAAGCAACACATTCCATGACCGAGTAGCATTGTAGCAGCCTACCGTCATTACAAAGGAACCAACACAATAAAACCTTTAAGTGAACAGGAAATCACCATTGCAAACAACGTTTTAAACCAATGCGAACTGTTTTAAGATGGAATAATGGCCGATTTTGGTAAGTGTATTGTGGAATATAATTTAAGTAAAATCTTAAAAATTCACCATTTTATAATAAACCTTTATAGGATTCCTTATCAAAGGTGAATGTTTTGTTAATGGTATTGTTCTATATAAACTACCATTTTTGAGAATAAAATCTCAGTTAACTAAAGAAGAAAGTGTGAAAAATGAAAAATATCATCTGCTCCGAGTTCACGTGGAAAGAACCATACAACGAGTTAAGTTATACAAAATTTTAAACGATAAATTTGACCTTGATTTAGTTCCATACTCTGAAGAAATTGTTACTGTCATATGCGAATTAGTAAATTTACTGAAACCAATACTAGCAGATGACTAATTTAACAACTAAATTCCAAAGATTTACTAATTCGGGTTTAATTTAAGATAGTCCCAGAGGCGTACACCAAAAAATTACACGTTACAAGGGCTCATTTCCCCATCTAGTATTAAGGCCAAATTTTCGTAGCTATGCCACTCTGATGGTTTGTTTATGGGTTCTGATTAATAAAATTTTGGGCTTTTGCAGCTGATCCCAATATGATACAAAAAAAACCTTTGATTTACATAACACTGTTTGTAAATTCAATTGTTTTTATTTTTAATATTTATTAGCATATAGTAACATTTAATTGATATTTTATAAACTTTATAATTTAAATTCTAATTATTAGTTGTTTCTACAATTAATTTAAATCGTTTTAACTTACAAATAATTCAATACTACATTTGATTTTGCCTTTTTTTTACATTTTTGACTTTGAATAAAAAAAATTATAACATTAATGGTCAGTTCATTAGTAGATAATACTAATTGGCAACAATTGAAAATAGGAACTCATTTTCCAAATGAAAAATATCACTTTCCCTTGACTAGAATTGTTACTTTATATATCACTTTCCCGTGACTAGAATTGTTACTTTATATATCACTCACCCTTGACTATAGAAGTGGTAAGTAAAATCTAAAATTTAAATAACGTAATTTAACAATAATGTCCTTCAAAAACTCTTCGTCTCTCTCTATATAATTTAAAAATTAGCATGTTTTCAGGTTTAATATGTAAAGGCCTAGCTGAATTGGTGTGTAGTAACCTCTACAGTCGTTAGCTGGTAATTAAAAACCTTCCTTTAAAAATGCTGAGTTTAGTTTGTGCCACTGCCTCTTCATTTGATATTTTCTTGGCTTCAAATGGACTGTTGATCTCCAGTAATTTGGTCTCTCTGTTCTCCACAAATGTTCCATCGGTACTAAAAGCTAGAAAGGGATTTTTCGGACTAACAATGAGACCAAATTCAAGTACGTCCACTTTTTTAAGCCAGGCAAATTAAGCCCTCGAAACTCTCTCTCTATTTTAATACCGTACTTAACCGAACGAACAGTTAGTTGTTTTCCTGAGCTTGAAGCGGTATTTCCTTTTTTTAGATGAAACTATTTTCTGAACAGCGGTGTCAGTTAACCTCACTTTAATCTATTCTTTCCATTCGTCTGTTTTTTGATCTAATATTGGGCTGTGATTTTCGCTCTTTCCAAATCTACTTGAACAAATTCCTTCCTGTAGACGTCTTAGGAAACGGATTTTCATATTCATCTGCCACATTGAGGGTTTCTACCAAAATACCATCAATGAAATAATTCGAGAACAAATCAGAAGAATCAATTTAACGTTGCTTACACGGATTTTCGATAGAGTAAGTTTCTTTACTTGGTTGGATTGATAAAACTGCTTGCAGATTTGGACTTCGTTTTGTTTCAAAAAAATATTGTTTTAAATTATCAGGAATATGCCTAGCACACAGTGGTTCATATGGAAGGCTAGAAAGAACTCTTTCTTCACATTTCTGTAGGCTTGTCAGGCAAAAAGTCAGTTTTCTGACTTTTCTTACGCAGTCTAAAGCTTAAATTTTCTTTGCCTGTTAGTGAGCTTTTTTTTAGTCACCTTCATTTTACCCCACTTCTGAGGCTTTGAAGTACAAGAGACTTAGTCAGAAAGTTGGGATAGCTCTCCGTATTTATTTATATAAAATAGACCTGCAACTGCATGTTTGCAAAAGACTGAGTTTCTAGAATAATAGTACAACTGGTTTCATTAAAGAATTGGGTTTCTATGAACAAAAAATTACCAGCTTTTGCATGAGCAGGGGACACTTTCAATGCTGGGTTTTCCCTCATTGCGTTAAATTTTAACATCAAAGAATGGGGCTCTCCATTTGCTTGAATCTATTGAATTACATATCCTTCAATATTAACATATCTATCTTCTTCGTTTGAAAGAAAAAAAAATTCAAAATCGTTTTGGATCGAGGCGTCTCTCCAATATGCCTAAAAATTCAAGCATGGAGAGATTCACTAATATATAAAATTAAATACATTTTACATCACATTTGGAAAATGCAGAAGCTACTAGTCTATGAAATTATAACAATCTTGGCTTCTTTTCATGAGTGGATAATAATAATTTAATTCCTGTATACCTATTTGAGACGTCATGTTCGATGAGATTCCAAAAATTCAATTAATTGAAAGTGTTAAAATTTTAAAATTCAGAACTGTTACTGATCCCGTGTATGAATTCTCCAAGATCCTATTGATAGGTCAAAATTAACAAATAAATGTTGTATATACACCTTTGTTAGACATAGCATTCGAACACACTTTCAAAAATAAGCTAAAATTTTCCGTAAAATGTTTTTATTGATGTTATAAAACGCGCGCATTTACGCTAAACGCTATTACCCGTATCACCAAAAGTGGCATAATTATCAAAAGTGTGACAATCCCTGTACTTTCGTATGCTAAAAGGTTTAATGAATGCTTGACTCGAGATCGACCACATAAAAGACTATTTATTATCGCCTTTTTGGATCTTTATTAGTCTATGGTTTTATATCGTAGGTAGATGGCGATAGCATCTACACAGAACGGCGAAAAATAGAGCAAACGAAAAAGAAGAATGAACTTACACCACGAACCAAACTTAAAAGGCAAAGTGTGCTTTCAAGATGTAGAATTAGTGTGCTAACCCAAAAATCAAGATCTAAGTGAATTTATGAAAGTCGACGTCATAGATTCAAACTCAGTAAGAAAGTAACGTAATTGGAAGAATTCAGCTCGAAACTTAGTCAAAAGCAACATTGCTAAATGCCAGACATTATTGCCAATATCAATGCTCAAGATGATAAAGAACTTCAAGAGGTTTTCCAAAAAGCTTGTGAAAAAATAAGATGTTAGGAATTGGCTTGAAAATGGGCTGGAATTTAGATACAGAGAGATACGCTTTCATAAAGGACCAAATGCTGAACGTAAAAGGGTCTAATGGAAATCGATGAAGTCCTTTAACGTACCACATTTCCTTGAGTGTATTTGCCCAGGCTCCTGAAGCTTATGAAGCATTGTCGTTTTTCGATATCTTGAAGCTACCCAGTGTCTATTCTCTAAGGAGAGAATTTAAAAAATCCATCAAAGCAAGATACTGACCTAATTTTTCTCCAAGGTAAAGCGGACTGATTTTCTGAATTAACTGAAAATTATCCTGGGAAGAATAAACCACCCAGTGAAGGGGCACTGTTGTTTCATGAGGTGAAAATTATTGGTAAACTTATGTGGAACTTTAGCAACAGTGAATTTTTTGGCTGTTGTCTTGATCCTGCGGAATATCAATTTATGGATGATTTGTAAAAGGAAAACACTGTATCGGAAACCTTAGAGGCTGATAAGTTTAACAATTTGTACGGAGGTATATTTTGGGTAAATTCAATATCATTGGTCCATATTTTATTCAGTTTAATTCAACTTCCAGATCATTCTTAATAACCATTATACAGGGTGTTTCAAAAGGTTATGCAAAAATGTTAAGGACTTGTATGGGGTGAGTTGATAAATATGCCTGTTTTTTCCCATTTTCTTATTATGAGTTAAAAGAGCGCCAGAGAGCTTCAAAGTGTGGCCTACTGTCTTGCCCCTGGAAGAAGGCTGCAACAAGCCGAAGCTACCCTAAGGTTGCTAAGCTACTTGTTCCGAACCGAATTGTGCGTGCTGGTTTTCTTCAAGCAAAAGTAGCATAATAATAATTATGAGCTATGGACGAGGCACCACCTTAGGCACAAATTAGCCAGCGATCTTTAATGCCTTTAATTTAAGATGCTGATCTATACCTCGTAGGATGTCCTTCATGGCACGCCAGTCAACAGCTCCCTACTCTTACTATTACCGTTAACGTTAAAAAGGTTTTATGGAAAGTGGAAACAAACGAACTTCATTGACGAGTGGGGCGATAACTTGAAAACGCATCGCAGAAGCAGCTTGTCATTCAGAAGTGTCAGTGCCACAAGCTGGCTCGCTTCTATTGTGCTGTGAGACGAAAGTGCTAACCACCCCGCCACTAGTCATAATTTTCATAAGTAAGGCACTAATTCCCCCAAATGCTAATTTTTCCGCTGATAGTCTGTTTCAAAGATTAATCATAATTTGAAGATCTTCTTCGTGACATGATAGGGAGGGTCGGAACAATTAAGCCCTTTCAAATATACCGTAGATGATCCATCCCCACTAACCCTAATTTATCGAGGAAAATTATTCTTAATCTTCCGGACACCTCGATATTTATTTAGTTACATGGTGTGTAGCCGAAAGGCTTTTCTGTAGCCATCACAAACAAGATAAATATAAATATATACAGTATATATATAATCACAAAGGAGAGGGGGAAAAAAGATGAGTTAAGTTCCACAAGTAGGTAAAGTTTTTATCCAGGAAGTAACAAGATCTCGGAACAATCTTGAAGATCTTAAATCAATTAGATCGGAAGGAAGATTGTTCAAGTCATTTATCACATGTACAGAAAAATGTTGTTGCTTGACAGACGATTTCACAATGGGTTTTCGCAATTTTGCATGATGCCCTCGTGTTAATGTGACAGACGAAGGCAAAAATAATTGTTTTAAAGTTGAGTCAATCCTCCCATGATAAATGTCGTGTAAAAAAACTAATCGTTGACACGGTGGCGATCAGACCATAGAAACTACCACAGGAATAGAAGGCCCTGCTTTTGTACGTGCTTTACTAAGATGCACGGGCAAAAGGTTCTCCCTTCATTTCCGGTTATCTCTGGTCCAATCAAAAAAAAAAGCTTTGGAAATGACGGCCAATTAGATTCAAGCGGAAATGAACGGAGAACCTTTTGCCCGTAACACTTTTCATCGACTCTTTCTATTGCTCTTGTAGTTTCTATGATCAGACGGAGCCAAAATTTTTAAGCTGGCATCGCGCTGGTGGGGAGCATTTTTTTGGAAGTTGCGCGTTAGTTTGGTAAACCGATTATGCGCCTTTGTAATGAGTGTCATTGGAGTGATAAGCGAAGGGGACCAGATAACGGAGCCATAGTCTATGATCGGTAAAGGAAGTGTAAATAGTTTTCATAAAGGCTTCACATTAAAGGCAAAAATTTCAGTCTACGTCCCAAAAATAAGCGATCTTTATTTGCCTGACGCACTTTCACTTTGAAACCAACTATATATCTCTAATGGTTCTCGAGATAAATTTTAAACAACCTTGAAAACATGGTGCAAGGTCATGGACATTTCCGTTGTCAATGTACCCCTTGTAAATTCTGTGTCCTGAACGTTTCAAATTCCTAGCTTTATTACATTTAGAATTATTGGCCTTGTATCGTTTTTTAGGAAACACCCTGAATGTTTGAGTTGCTGTATTATAATTAAAATTGGAAATAGTTTTGAATTACGTCTCATTGATTCGGTGCTGATATAAGCCTATCAAAAATCTAATTATTTCCCCCTTTTCCAAAGAAAGTCGCGTCGTTTTTTTAATTTTCTAGGCTCTTTCACAAATATGTTTCAAAGAGAAAGTGCGTCAGGCAATAAAGATGGTCTATTTTTGGGACGTAGACTGATACGGTTCTGTCGAACTCTCGCTAGTTCCCATTGTGTAGGCCACTGACATACCAATAAAGAACCCCTTCTTGTCCTTTCCGTATCTCTTTGGGTCTCGTCTCGGGTTCCTCTCTGAGTTTTCGGGGTTTGAAATGTAGGGGAAGCAAAATATATGTCAGTTGGTATCCACCTCACACCACCGAGGTTCATTTTCGGTCTGTAACGAAATCCTCGCCTAAAAACCTACCCTTAACCAATTTTTATCTGTCGGGCAATACCCGACAAAATTAAAGCGTGCGATCATTTTATCGATCCGCAAAAAGTTGACACTGATAATCCTTCGAATTATCGCCCTATATCATAATTATCATACATAGCAAAATTATTTGACAAGTCTTTTTGTAATAGAATGTCGTCTTTCGCTGATAAGCTACTTTCGGTCTATCAATTCGCCTTTCGTTCGGGAAATGGTACGCTTAAAGCCTTAGTAGAAACGTACAAATTAATGACGCAAATCTGGAAAAAATCGGTTTTTACCTGATGTTTGCTCGATGAGCGGTTGTCGCAGTGGCGTAGCCAGGGGGGGGGGGGCACACAAACGTATGGTTGTATGTTCAATTTTTTTATTTTTTGTTGTACTTTTTTTCGTTGTGTGCCCTCCCCGAAACCAAATCCTGGCTACGCTACTGGCTTGTCGTCATAGTGACGTAGGAAGTTAATGGACGGTGTTATTTCTAGTCAACGCTGGCGGTGATAAATGTTACGGTTATCATTCCCTGATATACTTAGCTATATATCAACGACGTTCTGGAAATTTTACGAAAGGAATAATACTTATATGCAGATGATACTCTTATATTAATTGGTGGTCGTTGTATAGATACAATGATTTCTAAAGTCAATCATTGTCTTACTGAGTTTCAGAAATGGCTAAATAACAACAGCCGCTCTCTTAACTTTGATCAATGTGAATATTTAATCTTCCGTAATCAAATTAAAACAATTAATTTCACATTATGTTTGTGTTACAATGTGTATTATTAGTATATCGTTGGCAAAGAAATAGACATGTATTAACAAAGAACTAATTTAATAAAAACCATATAAAGGAATTACATAATTAAGAACGAACTATAGCTAGCGAGATCTAAGAAGGGGCTGCCAGTCTATGGCTGTGACGACGCAATATTAAGAGACTGACTAGTTTACAGAAAATGGGCGGGAAATTCAAATGTCAAATATATGTAAACCGATTATTAACAGTTTGTATTGACTGTATAGTTCTTAACAAAGTTGAAATGTAGAAATATCTCGGAATCTGTTACGACTCTCATACATCGTGGAACGACCATGGATTTTATATCTAAAACACTTACACGCGTGTGCGGTCTGTTCCACATATCAGAAATGTAAAGTATTTACCGAAATGTATCACGCTTTGTTTCATTCTACACTCTCTTTTGGCATTACTATTTGGAGTCACACCTTTATTAAGGATTAATTCTTGAATAGCAAAATTCTGAATGTGTATCAAACTTTCCACTTCAATGTTCTACTGACTATTTTTAATGACCTTAAAACTGGCGGCTCTTTCTATCAATATAGATCAAGTGTAACTACAACTCCTTTTGTTGAATTACTTTTTGAGCCATTATGTAAAACATTTTTTTGCGGGGTTAAAAACTTCAACTTTCTGAATATAGATTAATAATCTACTCAACAACTTTCAAAACTTAAAGACTTAATTTAAAATGGTATACCCACTGATAAAATATCACTTGTGTAATTTGAAAATATGTTTAATGGGTTTTTGCATAGTTATGAATTAAGAAGCAGGGCTGTCTGTATTTAATTAGTTTTTTTAAATTTTTTACTTTTAGTTTTTAACCGTGTTTTAATAACGTTTTTTGCTCTTGTTGGTTTGGTTCCTTACAAGTTCCTAGATGACTTAGCCCTCGAATCGCAATGTACTTATACTTTGAAACTTGTAATTCGAAACTAAAATTAGATTAAATTAAATCTTATTTCATAAGTGACAATTTTGTAAAAATATAATAATAATAATAATCAGCTAGGCTAATTATACCCAAGGCACCACCTAAGGCCTAAGTCATCGAGCGACTTTTAAAGCCTTTAATTCAGGTGGCCGGGTTACAATGCGTAGGAGGGTGGTGGCAAGCCCTGCAATTGTAAGCAATTTATTAACAGTTTTTGGAATTCCGAAGAACCCTTACTTCCACCTCAATAAAAAAATATTTGTAACAGTCAAGGCCTATTATATATTAAAAAACTTTTAAAAGTAAAAAGTAAAAATAACGCTTGCTTTCACAAAATAATAATGAACAAATGAATCGGAAGCCGAAACTCGCTATGAGATAAATATATCAATCCATAAATATGGATCAACGTGAATGCCTGTTCTTAGATTATCGTGGCCTCTGAAGCAGTACATTAAAGCGATAGTATAGCTATAACGTTATAGAAGGAGACATGAGGACAAACCCGTTTTTTGACAGTTGAACATCAGATAAGCTGAATAGCTTACTTGTCAACGTTTTGTCCGGCGTTTAACCTTCTTCATCAAATTGATACTAAAGTGCTGAGGATACATTTTTCATAGACGTGCATTGCTATCCAACCGCCACTTGGTAAACAACAATTTTCAAAACTAAACTTCTAAGTCTTTCAAATGCTCGCGTTTGCAAATTTTACATATTCAGGGTTGCCACAAAATTTTCAGATTCATTTAACTGACTATTCCCTGTTTTCCCTGACCATTTTAAGAGATTTTACCTGACTTATTAAGGCCAAAATTTTTCTTTTATATTTTACTTTTATTAGAAGTTAATAAATTTAGATGGACTTATATTTCAGTAAAATAGTTATTGCAATGTTGAAAAAATTAGCCAAACATTCAAGGAAATAAATGATAATCGTGGAATTTGTCATAGAGCTAGGGTTATATTACCTTCAAAAAGTGCCAAGATAAAATTGAATTCCCCTGACTTTTCCCTGAATTTTTACCAATTCTTAAAATTCCCTTACATTTCCCTTACTTTTTAGGCCCATTTTTAAATTCCCTGCCTGTCCCCTGATTTCCCTGACGTATGGCAACCCTGATATTAGTTGCTTAGAATATCAAATATAAACAATCACTTCGTTCCAGGAGTTATTTATTTTCAAATTTGAACTTACCTGGCATACACTCAAGAATTTGTATGCCCCCGTACCGTAAATTTCGACTTGAATTCCTCAACAAATAGATAATATTATCGCTTGTCAGATGGGAGGGATAAATATCCTGTTCCGACAATCCGCCGTTCACTGATGGCCCTTAACGGGCCACGGTGTGCAATAACCGGTGGTATTAACGGGGAGTCAGGCTCCTCTTCTCGTAACTCGTAAGGGCGGTGGCGCACTGGGAGATTTTAGCCGTGATAGAATTTTCCTATCTCCACCTCCGACTTCGGTCAGGTAAAGGTCAGAATACGGGTTTCAGCTCAGGCTAACGGAGAGGGTCCTGGTATCCTGGCCGCCTCGGCGGTATTGGTAACCTGCTGCGGGGCGGTGGGTCACCGTATGAGACGCTGTGACCCTTTATCCTGGTGTAGTAGGCTGTATGATTCGCTCGAGATACTCTTGGAGCACCGGTACATACATTTCTTTCAAAATGCCAATCACTGATGGCCCTTGACTGGTCTAGGTCCTACTCTCGTAACCCATAAGGGTGGGGCGCACCGCGAGAATATCCCCGTTATCAAATTGTCCTATCTCTACCCCCGACTTCAGTCAGGTTCTAATACTAGTGTGGAAAACTTCAGTCATTTAACGGAAATATTCGTGCCTTGACTATGCCTTACTTCAAATATTTAAATCATTTTTTTTTTTAAATATCCGACAAAAAGGTAGGTGCTATTCAGGTTTCTATTTATTTTTCGTAATCTAAATGACGCCATATTTAAATCCAGCTTATGTATATGCATAAAAACACGAAGTATTATAATTAAATCACGAAGTATTCTAATTAAATCACTAAGTATTCTAATTAAAACAATAAATATTATAATCTTAAACTGAATAATTACAGAATTATGTCAAAGTTTAAATAATGCAGCACCCATTAATAATAATAATAATAATGAAATGAAATAAAATGAAAAAGTTTGTTTATTGTGAACATCAACAGTATAAACGTACCTACAAGTGTGTTCACGCCAGAGGGTGAAAATTTGTAATACAATAGTTATTTACATACATACAAGTCGATAGGTCGACGCAATGCACTAAATTATTTTAACCGCAGTATATCCAAGCGTATACAATTAAAAATGTCTAATTGACCAGTATATAGGTTGCAGGTATGTTGCATTCTTTGCAATAATAATAATAATAATAATAATCAATTGGCGTCTTCCTCTCGTCGAGTGTAGACGTCCGTTTTTCGCTCCGCGTTTCTATATAGTTTTCATCGGATAAGGCTTAGAGAGTGTAGCTTTCCGCCTTTCAGAGTTTTCGAAGCTGTATTAAGTTTGATGGCGTATCAAGCTGACCAGGAGATCCGCCTGATAAACCAGGCAACCAGCGACCGTGTCCTCCAGAGATGACAAGGGAACACGCGGTCATTTTTGACTCACAACCAGAAATTTCTTCCATCCAATACATCGTTGCTATAAACACCGTCATCGGTAAGTCCAATACCATTCATTGCGGACGTGTATTCAGAGGCAGAGTTTTAGCTTACGTAAGGACGCCGGAAATGGCCGAGGAGTTGGCCATAAATGGCATCGAGGTTAACAATGTCCTAATTAACGTGGAAAGGCTTAGGAGAAGTGCCGAAAAAATAATTTTGTCGAATGTTATGCCCGAAGTACCAGCCGATTATCTTAAAATATTATTAAGCAGATTTGGAAAGGTGACATCCGAAATCACAAAAACTTACATAAATCCCGACCCAGAGTATGCAGAAATAGTAGGAGGTCCTTACTACAATAATAAAAGACAAGTTTTTATTCTCCTCGAAAAAGACCTACCAGAAAGAATAACCTTCAAACACGGATACCAAAATAACGCCATTTTTCTAGAAAAGGCCACTAAGAAATATTGCAATTTTTGCGATCGTAAAGGACATAACATTGAAAATTGTTATAAGAAAACAAGTTGGCAAGCCAAAATATCCCTCTCCTCGGAAGAATTGTCCCTAGTGGTATTAATTTCTCGAGATAACCCTTAAAGATATATCTCCGCAATTTAGAGTTATTTGTTAAAAATATTAACCCATTTCTATCCCGCCCGGTATAAAATTTTTATTATAATTAAAATAATTGAGACGAAACGACCAATTTTAATTTATTCAGAATATCATAAGTTAAGTAGTTACAACAGTAAGTTAGACGTACTATAACAATGCACAATTGAATTAAACCCTTTTACAGAACAAGTTTATCAGTTAAATATAATACGAAGCAAATTTTAATGAAAGAAATATCTACAGAGGCTTTTTGGAATTACTCGCTTACGAAATACTTGCCGCATTTTTAACGCTCATTTTATTTCAACACTCGCCCTTGATGAAGATACCGTAGATATCTGGTAGTGGACGACTCGTTCACTTCCTGTTGACGTTGTGACGCATACCACATGAAAAAGACCAATGCCGTCCAATTTCCAATATCATATAATGACTCGCACACCCAAGAAATCATTGACTGCGTTAGAAATCGTAGATATCCAAATATCCACACCAAATGTATTTACAAGAAGCAAAAACCTTACCATCAACAAAGCAGAGAGAGCCACTTGACTAACTGCCACCTCTTAAAGCAATTAACGTTAAATTATCTCCTTTGAATTAACAGAACTATATATAGGTCGTTAAGAAAGTGGACCACCCACAGGGTCTACCCTTTAACCCTCTAATCTCGGCTGACTGCGCTAAAACAAGATTTAACCTTTAAAAAATACCAGATTAGGCCTTCATAAATTCATTAATAAAAAAAGACTTTATTACCTATTATGCTTACGATGCCTGTCTTAATTTCAGTGAATCTAAGCAGCTATCGGTGGTTCTGTGGTAGAGCGCTCGACTGCCAAGCCGAATGGTCTGGGTTCGAAACCTGGGTGGCGCATTTGTTTTTAATCAATAGAGAAACGCTAAATTAGAATTTCTTCGATGCAATAATTTCAATTTCAATTCTATTTCAATTAAACCAAAATTTCATACTCTATTAAATACGCTTCCGATAAAGCTGAAGGTCTAATTTTCAATAAGGCGTAACAAGTGTCGGTGGTTCTGTGGTAGAACGTCCGCCTGTCAATCAGGAGGTCTCGGGTTCAAATCCCGCCCGATGCGATCGCAAATTGATACTAAGACGAATACCGTGTACAACTGGTGGAAACCCTGCCATTGGACGTTGAGAGGTAGCATTACACTCAGCACTCGGTCCGTCCCAAAGTCATTAAGAAGAAGTTGGAGAGAAAACGCCCATATAAACACAACAGACTCAACATGCACAACCATCAGAACACAAACACAACAAATTCAACACTCACAACCTACGCATAAACATTACAAAAACGTAATACACCAAACCGTCACGACGGTGAGCGAAAAAACACCATCCAAACCAAACCGCAAATGCATCCGTTAACGCTCACCGTCACACGGTGGTTTTGCCAACCCTTTGAGAAACTGCGTACGCAGTGATTACACTTTGCACCGAAAATGCGAACGCGTTCGCAGTCCTGACAGACAGACAGACCCACCCACAGACCCACCCACAGACCCACAGACAGACACGGTCGTTGTATAACCCCTCCTAGGGGACTTTGTCCCCTCGGAGAGGTAAAAATCAAGATAGGCTTAATCTAGAAAAATTTAATCAAGATGAAGAATTTGTAGAATACGAAATTATATCGAAGGTAAACACAGCTGATAACGAACAACAAATAGCGGCAAATGAGAAAGAAGCAATAGAGTCAGATAAGGAAATTTTTATAGCCCTGTTGGTAGGTCATCACAAACATCAAAAGCCAATAAAACAAGCTGGGCAGATATCATATCATCTCCAAGCCTTAAATCCCAAGAAATAGTTTTTTCCCAACGTAACCAGGTAGATCTAATTTCAACCACAAAAAACAAAAGGTCCCTTGACAAAACAGCAGCAACTCCATAGTCTTGACGCTTCAGATGAAAATGTTGCGAAAAGGAAGAGGACACTATCTTTATATCTTGCAGAAAAAAACAAAACAACTGTAACTATTAACCAAAAACAATTATAACCCAAAAAAAATGAAAACCTTTCTAGAGGACGCCAGAGCACGAAAACAACCAAAAACTTGCGCTTTAAAATATACAAGTAACCTAATCGAGCTAGCTAAACAAATAGAGGAAGAAATACTGTCTAATGAAAAAGACCAAGCAGAAAAAATTAGACTGGTAACGCTCATAAAAAATCTTCGTAAACCCGAATCTTAATAAAAAAAACAAAAAAAAAACCAAACAAACACAAACTTTTATACTACTAATTAGAATAATGTTTTTAACCCACAACACTAGAGGATTAACAACCCCTATTGAATTCCTTAAAGAAATTAATATCATGGAGCAGAAGAAAGTAACCTTTGCTTGTTGGCAAGAGACCTTCATTAATAAACATCCGTCCAATATCAGAATCTCAATCCCGTACATAACCTCCCTTACTGGTTGTACCAACCATAGGGGTGGGGTTGGCTTCGTTTACAATAAGAATTTTTTATTTTAATAATGATACTAGGACGTCACAAAACCCCAAAGGGTATTTTTGACACAGACTTGAGCGGAGCGAGCGAGACGTGAAATAAGAGCATACCGTAGGAATAACGCCTGTTAAAACCGTAGGAGCAACGCCTGTTAAAACCGTTGGAGCAAAAACAAATCGTGCCTCGCCCCAAAACGTTGCTGCCAAAACAAATCCTACCTTCGGTACTCAATCGCCACAAACAACCCCTAACAAAAAATTAGTAGTTAATTACCTAAAAACTAATTAAATACCTAATTAAAATATATACAGAATTAATTAAATACCTAATTAAAATATATACAGAATTAATTAAATACCTAATTAAAATATATACAGAATTAATTAAATACCTAATTAAAATATATAAAGAACTAATTAAATACCTAATTAAAATATATGAAGAACTAACTAAAATAAATAATGAAATAACTTATCTACAAATGTAACGATCTACAAATAATTAATTATTTCCAAAGGAGAAACCTTTTGGAGGAGCCAGCGTTCGACAGCGACGATGAATTCACTAGAAACCCAGTGCTTATTAGAGTCCCAGATAAAATTTAAACATTTTTTCATTACCGGATCTGAATATTCCGTAGGGCGTTTTAAAATTGGAAGTTGGTAATAAAATTTTGAAAGTTCGATATTACATAGCTGAGTTCTAGCTTTATAGGATAGCCGTGGCTTAATGTCACTAGCAATGAGTAGCTTTTCATCCAATTGAACAATTTTTTGCTTGAAAAACGTATCTTGCCATGAGCCATCGACAGTGAAATCGACGCCCAGTGCACGAATACTAGAATTGCTCCACTTGATGCCTAACGGTGAATCAAAGCGATTCTGCCAGCCACCGAGCCAGAGCCCACTGCTTTTACTCAAATTAATTTTAGCATTGCTTACATTAGAATATTTAGCACATTCAATTTTTAAAATTGTCAAACCGGAATCAGAAGAAATAAAGTTATTTAAATCATCGGCGAAAGTACTAACTACCAAAGGTCGGGGAATAAACGGCAAACAAACACCATGAGCATATAGTTTATCTCGCAAGTGACATAGAAACGGCTCAATAGATAAAACAAATAAATAAGCCGAAAGGGGATCTCCCTGGCGGATTCCTTTCTTTATTGGAAATTTAGACGTTAGATTTTTATTCACTTTAACGCGTGCTTCGGCGCTTTGATAAATTACTTTTATAAAATTAATGATAGTGCCGCCAATGTGTATATGATTTAAAATAGAAAGTAAGTACTTGTGGGAGACGCGGTCAAAAGCTTTTGTTTGGTCTAAAGAAACGATGGCAAGTTTATCACTCGAGTTCTGACTATAATAGTGAATAATATCTCGCATAATATTTAAGTTCGAAAAGATAGTTCTATTTGGTACTCCGGACGTCTGGTCTTCGTTGACAACATATTCAATAACAGCGCGTATTCTATTAGCAATTATTTTGGCTATTATTTTGTAGTCCACATTGAGCAGGGAAATTGGACGCCAATTCCCCAAATCAAGTGGATCACCTTTCTTAAAAATTAACACTATTATCGCACTCGCAAAAGAGCTAGGAATTTTTGAGAGATTTAAAATATGATTAAAAACATTGTATAAAATATCGCCAATTAAAAACCAAAAAAATTTGTAAAATTCAGAAGTGAGACCATCAGCACCGGGAGATTTGCCAGATTTTAAACCGTTTATAACCTCTAACAGTTCCTTTTTCGTAATATCGCCTTCACACCCAGTTTTTTGTTCATCGCTAAGCTGAGGAAGAATTTCAATGTACGAAGTACAGTCCGTGACAGGTTCAACATCATAAAGGTGAGCGTAGTATTTTTTTATTTCCAGGTACAATTCGGGTTCAGAGGTAGTTTCTAGTCCATTACTTTTTTTCACAGACATCAACCGATTTATTCCTTTGGATTTTTCAATTTCCGCTAACTGGAAACAAGAATACTGTGCAGCTACAGAAAAATTAATGTTCGCTCGGACCATCATGGCCTCAGCTTTCTCGTTTTGCAGAACTTCGAGTCTTTTCGTAAGTACGATCTTATTGAGACCAGACAGATCTTCATTTTCGAGTTTTTTTTAACAAGTCGCCAATTTCGTCATTCTTTTTAGTTTTCGATTTGTACGTTTATTCTTTTGTTAGTGATTTTATCTTATATTTTATCGACTCCCACCATTTTAGTTTATCAGCTCCCATATCGGGGAAAGTTTTTATCCAGTAACTCCAATTATATTTAATTATTTTAATAAAGTGTTCATCTCTTAATAGTGCATTATTAAAGCACCAATTTTCCGACGTACTTCTACTCTCATTTACTGCTGGTAAATCTATTTCCATATACACACCAAAATGGTCAGATCTAGCGCCACCGAGTCTAGTTTGAATATTTTTGACGAAAGGATAAAGTCCTGGTGAAATGTAAAAACGGTTGAGCCGAGCTTGTTTGTTTGGGTCACCACTGTTCGCCCAAGTCATCATGTTACCATTTGGATTTCTTGTTCGGTACACGTCCTTCAAGTTGTGAGCATTTATTAGAGTTTGCAGACATTTTTTCTGGTTTCAAACTGGTGATAGCGTGCAGTTGAAATCCCCCATTAACATAATATTGTCGGGGTTAATATTCGAAATGTCTTTACTTATATCTTCTATTAGTTTAATTGCCTCCAAATTAACTTGCGAGACGTAACAATTGTAAATAGCAATTTGTAGGTTTAAAATTCTAAAATGTAATAAAATCCTTTGACAAAAACCAATTGTGATGTTACACACTTTTACACTAATTGAGCGAAGCGAGCGTAGCTCCCTTAGCAACGACTGCTATGGGGAAAAAATGCTGGTCCTGTGATTGTCCGAAGCCGTCAAAATAACCTATTCGAAGCGCGCGTAAAAGTCGAGAGAGTATAGACCGCCCGAAGCCTGGCGCCCGGTGAACACCCGGTGAACACCCGGTGAACACCCGGTGAACCTGGAAGCGCGCGCAAAAGGGGATCGCGTGTATAAAGGGGGAGAGAGAGAGAAGCCAGATAGCGCGCGTATAGAGGGAACCTGGCAGCACAGCGCGCGTAAAAGGCGAAAGAGAGTAGAAACCGTCCGAAGCCTGGGTCTAATAGTATCGCTAGATAGCATGTGTGTAAGGCGACTTTCGATAGACAACCTGACAGTGCACGTAAAGTGTGTGTAAGAGGGGAGGGGATTGAAAGGCTTTTTTATGCATTGCGGGAGAGAGGGAGATGAGATGAATGAAAGGCGGTTTTTTATGCATTTTTTATTTAATTCTGTCCAAAATGAAATTCATGGTTTCCACAACTTCAATTTCAATGACTCTACTGCCTAATTTTACAACTATTTCCCCAGACATTAAAGTGGCGGTCTGGGCCTTAAATCGTTAGATACACAATGGAGAGCCTTTAACCTGGAAAGGTTCAAAAAAATCTTGTCCAATGACGCGCATAGCATCGAAATTGCCTTTTTTGAGTTTTATATAACAAAAAGCAATGTATACAATATGAGTTTCCGCGTGTTTTCTTTAAAAAACATTGATTTTAAATTTGATTTTATCCCCCGTTTTTATTATGATTGTATACAATTTTTAAAATCCATGAACCTAAGTTCGGAAAAACCCAATTGTTTTCAACAATTTTTAAACTTAACCATACAAAATAATCCATTTCTAGAAAATTTACAATTTAATTATAATTGGTTTAAATTTAGAATTATTTTTATAGAACAGTTAATGAATTGTAACACTAGACAATTTTTAAATCCCTTTACAAACCCAGATTTCCAAATGTCGGTCCCAACTGTGAGAGCCCTTAAACGTGAATATGGCAATCTTTTCAAAGAAATTTTACTTATTTTTCCGCTAAACGAAATACACTTGTGGGAAGAATTGTTAAAAATTTAACAATTAAAATTGGTGAAAAATCCAAATTAGTAACAGATTGTACAAAAATGACTGGAGAAATGCTTTGAAAAAGGAAATTATAAATACGAGATCATTGGGAATCTTTAATATCAAGGAAACTGATGTAAAAATTAACTTTAAATGTATATGACGTACCCATTATACGGGGAGAGAGTCGAATATTTTGTATCGCCTACTTAAAGCCAACGTTATCACTCCAGAGGTTGCCTTCCATGTTTTTAATTTATCCAATTTGTGTCCTCTATGTAAGAAGACCAAAGGCACCCTAGAACATTTATTCTTTACTTGCGAAATTACTGAATGGTTTTTAAATCGGGTATCTGCAATGATTGCCCTTTTTATCCCCAATTTTATACTAAAAGACAATTTATTTTTATATTGGGTTAACGATAGTAGCGATTTTGAATATGGTAATTGTATAATACTAATTTTAAACATTTGTAAATTAATAATTTATTTTACTTACCAAAACGCAATGAATACCAATGAACCGAACGTCAAATTAAAAATGAAGTTGGCCTTCTCAATTAAGTTATTGAGATGTTGTACTCACCATTATGAATTGAAAAAAGAAATGAAATAAATATGATAAATGCCCTCATGAACGTAAAAATCGGTAAAGTAGACGACTCCGGGAAAGTCGTTCTAACTGTTAATATTTAATTTTTGTTATGTTGTTGGATGTTTTTGGCGATTTTGTTTTTGTATTTTTGTTCCGTATTTGAAAATTTGTAACATATGAAAAGAAATGTTCAATAAATGCTTACCTGCTTGACAGATAAAAAAAAAAAGAATAATAATAATAATAATAATAATAATAATAATAATAATAATAATAATCAGCTAGACTAATACCCAAGGCACCACCTTAGGCCTAAGTCATCAAGCGACTTTTGAAGCCAGTAATTCAGGTGGCCGGGTTATAATGCGTAGGAGGGTGGTGGCAAGCGGTCCCGGATTAAATATAATTTGAAAGATTATATGTAATGAAGTTTTTCCTTAGGTGCGCCACTAACATTGTAAGTTAAATGACTACATAACGGTTTAAATTTAAATGCGCTTAAGCCTTGTATCGGTAGGCTACTTAACACTATTTAAGTATCAATTAAAAATTTTGACCTGATTATGCTCGGGAAAGCGAAACTAATCGTACGTTTTAAAAAAACTAAAAAAATAAAAACTGTATAATACAAAAGTGGAATTCTTTTCTTAATTGACCTATATGTATAAGTGCCTTATCAACGTTTTATTTTTTACTATTTAAGTAAGTAGACTAAATTTCGTCTTTACCCAATTTATGAAATATTCTTCTTCCACTTAAAAATTCCTAATATTTCCCGTCTGTTACTATTTCTGCAACGTAGTTTGCTAAGGATACAAAGTAATAAAACAGTCTTTGTAAATTTCCAATCAGAGGAAATCTAAAATTTGGTAACGATGACCCATCCTTTCTGACATTTTAATAACATCCTGCTATCAGGATGTTTGGTAGGGTATGCCATAGATTCTCACTTTTCTCGCTCATGGCGCTAGTCTAGAACGATAGTAGAAACCCCAAATTCTTCTATTAGAGGAAGCGTGCCCGCCCTGAAGAGGTTTTCTCACTTGATACCTTTCTTGTTTCATATTTAGTGTTTATTTTTAAATACACCCTTAATTAACATATAAACAACAATATCAGGGCTATAAATTAATTATTTTCATTATAGTTTGGATATTTACTCAAATATAATTTCGTAATAATGAGGTACGTGGTTTTAGATTCACGAAAGGCGTTCTAGTAGATATGAGAAAAATTAAAGCACTACCAAAGCGGGGATACTTTTAGTGGTGTAATTCCTCAAAAACCACTGTATTTCACACTACGTATAACACGTGGTTAGAAAAATGAGGGGAGGGAATTATGTATTGCCCCAAATTCCTGAAAAGGTTATACTCTCTTTAACTTGTAGGTTATATTGGTACTTAGAATACATTAACACCACAATTGCTCTTCCAACCGATTCTCAGATAACAGCTGCGTTATTTGAACTGACGAACTAAAACTGATCTGACAAATCTGATTATCTACGCTCAGATATTAACAAATCGGTTGATATGGTTCAAATCTGAAACCGACAGATTAATCGTATGTAATTTGGAATCTCAAAGCGATTTCAGAAATCCGAAACTGATTTTGAGATTTCAGAGCCCAATATTCGTGTTGACCAGGCCGTTTTAACCTTTCCGTAGTCTTATTAAAAATCTCTCATTTACCGTCTTTTCGGACCTTCGTAGGCCCAAAAATATGGAACCGAAGGCCCTAATGTCTCCTAAAATTTTCGTAGGCCCTAGGCACTTTGCGTAGTCTACCTTATGGATAAGGCGGCCCTGCGTGTTGATTTCTTGTTTTTTAGACTGATTTTCGTCCTGATTTCAGAATTGTCAATTTGATTTCAAGATTTGTAAAATAATTTTTCTCTGGGGTGTAACGGATTTGTAGGAATTTCGGACCCCTGATTAAATTATTTTCGAAATTTTAATAGCTGTTCATTTTGATTTGATTTCGCAATAGTAGAATAATTGTCTACACGAGTGTTAGCTCTAAGTGCTAACGGGGTGTTCTTGTTTGATAATAAAACAGTCTAGCTCATTGTAACCCGGTAACCCGAATTAATGGCTTCAAAAGTCACTTGATGACTTAGGACTGAGGCGGTGCCTTGAGTATTAGCCTAGCTTATTATTATTATTATTATTAATATTATTATTAGAATATAAACAATTTAATCACTAAAAGTAATAACAATAATACACATCTTTGCGCGGCACAAACGCTAGCCGGCCTCATCATCGACCCAGAATCTAAGCGGACTCACTGTTCCCGATATTTTGACACGGTAGGCGTGGCCTAAGTCGGAAGGTTTACTGAGTTACACCAGCTGCTATGAAGAGCCCGAAGAATTCAGCTCAACTATCACTAACGAAAATCTTTATTGGGGCTTGGGCGACAGTACGTGCTAGAAAGTTGGGTTAGGATTAGTTCATTAAATTTTTTAAGTTTAGAAATGAAATGGATTCCAGTGAATTTGATTAAAAAACCGGATCCATACGCGGCTTACTGGTTATTTTTAATTAACTTAATAACCAGTACTTAAACTTTAAAAGAACCAATTTCTAAAATAAAAGGTCTAAGACTTACTAAGCCTAATTATATAATTGACAACAACGGGGCCATTAATGAATGCGAACGCTCCAGCTTCTCTACGAAATTACGTCGAAAATCGAAAAATTACCCGTGGTTTTATTATTCCCAGTATTAACGAGTACTTTTTTACCTCTCCGAGGGGACAAAGTCCCCTAGGAGGGGTTATACAATCACCGTGTCTGTGTGACTGTGTGTCTGTCCTGCGAACGCGTTCGCATTATCCGTGCAAAGGTTAATCATTGCGTACGCAGTTTCTCGAATGGTGAGCGTTTAATTTGCGATTGGGTTTGGTTTGGATGGTTTTTTACCTCTCCGAGGGGACAAAGTCCCCTAGGAGGGGTTATACAACGACCGTGTCTGTCTGTGGGTCTGTGGGTGGGTCTGTGGGTGGGTCTGTCTGTCTGTCAGGACTGCGAACGCGTTCGCATTTTCGGTGCAAAGTGTAATCACTGCGTACGCAGTTTCTCAAAGGGTTGGCAAAACCACCGTGTGACGGTGAGCGTTAACGGATGCATTTGCGGTTTGGTTTGGATGGTGTTTTTTCGCTCACCGCCGTGAAGGTTTGGTGTATTACGTTTTTGTAATGTTTATGCGTTGTGTTTGTGTTCTGATGGTTGTGCATGTTGAGTTTGTTGTGTTTATATGGGCGTTTTCTCTCCAACTTCTTCTTAATGACTTTGGGACGGACCGAGTGCTGAGTGTAATGCTACCTCTCAACGTCCAATGGCAGGGTTTCCACCAGTTGTACACGGTATTCGTCTTAGTATCAATTTGCGATCGCATCGGGCGGGATTTGAACCCGAGACCTCCTGATTGACAGGCGGACGTTCTACCACAGAACCACCGACACTTGTTAAACCTTATTGAAAATTAGACCTTCAGCTTTATCGGAAGCGTATTTAATAGAGTAGGAAATTTTGGTTTAATTGAAATAGAATTGAAATTGAAATTATTGCATCGAAGAAATTCTAATTTAGCGTTTCTCTATTGATTAAAAACAAATGCGCCACCCAGGTTTCGAAGCCAGACCATTCGGCTTGGCAGTCGAGCGCTCTACCACAGAACCACCGATAGCTGCTTAGATTCACTGAAATTAAGACAGGCATCGTAAGCATAATAGGTAATAAAGTCTTTTTTTATTAATGAATTTATGAAGGCCTAATCTGGTATTTTTTAAAGGTTAAATCTTGTTTTAGCGCAGTCAGCCGAGATTAGAGGGTTAAAGGGTAGACCCTGTGGGTGGTCCACTTTCTTAACGACCTATATATAGTTCTGTTAATTCAAAGGAGATAATTTAACGTTAATTGCTTTAAGAACTGGCGGTTAGTCAAGTGGCTCTCTGTGCTTTGTTGATGGTAAGGTTTTTGCTTCTTGTAAATACATTTGGTGTGGATATTTGGATATCTACGATTTCTAACGCAGTCAATGATTTCTTGGGTGTGCGAGTCATTATATGATATTGGAAATTGGACGGCATTGGTCTTTTTCATGTGGTATGCGTCACAACGTCAACAGGAAGTGAACGAGTCGTCCACTACCAGATATCTACGGTATCTTCATCAAGGGCGAGTGTTGAAATAAAATGAGCGTTAAAGATGCGGCAAGTATTTCGTAAGCGAGTAATTCCAAAAAGCCTCTCTAGATATTTCTTTCATTAAAATTTGCTTCGTATTATATTTAACTGATAAACTTGTTCTGTAAAAGGGTTTAATTCAATTGTGCATTGTTATAGTACGTCTAACTTACTGTTGTAACTACTTAACTTATGATATTCTGAATAAATTAAAATTGGTCGTTTCGTCTCAATTATTTTAATTATAATTAAAATTTTATACCGGGCGGGATAGAAATGGGTTAATATTTTTAACAAATAACTCTAACTCCACCAATTGTACACGGTATTCGTCTTAGTATCAATTTGCGATTTATTGGCGCCGACCGAGAATCGAACCCGGGTCTGCCTCGTGCAAGAGATGTACTCTAACCACTCAGCCTCCAACGCTTGTTAAGTTGCGGTGTTTTACTAAAAAACAGCTTTGGCGAATGTCCTTTACAAAGTTATAACGTTAGGTACTATAATTTATTCTACATCATTTTAAATATTTATAAATTATATTAATCTTATATTTAATTAAATATTTAAAAAATATATTAATCTTATATTTAATTAAATAGTTATAAATTATATTAATCTTATATTTAATTAAATATTTATAAATTATATTAATCTTATATTTAATTAAATATTTATAAATTATATTAATCTTTTATTTAATTAAGTATTTATAAATTATATTAATCTTTTATTTAATTAAATATTTATAAATTATATTAATCTTATATTTAATTAAATATTTTAGTATTTTAATGTAAAATTTGATCGTGATCAGGAATTGAACTCGGGTCGCATTGTTACAACGTGGATAGTTCACCGAGCCATAGACTTCCATAAGGAAATTTTAAAGTAAAGGAACCATTATGATAAGGCGGGTTTTTTTTTACTAAACGGAAGAATACAATATCTGTATATATTGTTTATTGAACTTTGTTTTTTAATTTTTGTGAACTAAATATTTTACGTTTGAAAATTTAAATGTCAAATCTTGTTTTAGCGCAGTCAGCAGATAAAAGGTTAAAGGGTATAACCCGTTAGTTTTTTGTAATTTATTTCGTTTTTTCAGTCTTTTTTTTATCTAGCGTATTAGTTTTCAAGGGTAATAGTTCGTTTATGAAGAAAATATCGAGTTGTTTACATAGTGGTCTGGGTTTTTAACTGGGTCGTCCGTCATTACTTCGTAATTTCTTTAAACGTTTTCTCGACTGATTAAGATGTTTAATGCAGTTCATCAATCGCGTTAGTTTGTTTTATTTATAAAGAGCCCTTACTATTCCGTATACGGTCATTTATTATTTAGTCAATGGGGCTTTCTGTGCTTTGTGAATGGTAAGTTTTTCGTTTCTTGTTAATTCATTTTTTATTGGTGTGGATATTTGGACATAATTGATTTCCTGGGTGTGCGAGTCATTATATGATATTGGAAATTGGACGGTTTTGGTCTTATTCATGCGGTATGTGTCACAACGTCAACAGGATGTTAACGAGTCGTCCACTACCAGATGACGAATATAGCTATTCTACGGTATATTCATCAAGTGCAAGTGTTGAATTAAAATGCGCGTTAAAGATGCGGCAAGTATGTCGTAAGCGATAAAAATACAAATACCCGTTGTATATATTTCTTTCATTAACATTTGCTTCGTATTATATTTAACTTATAATCTTGTTCTGTAAATAGGTTTAAATTCAATTGTGCATTGTTTTAGTACTTCTAACTCGCTGTTGTAACTACTTAATTTATATTATTCTGAATAAATTAAACGCGGTTGTTTCGTCTCAATTATTTTACAATTAAAATTTTATACCGGGCAGGATTGAACCTGGATTACGTTTTTAGCAAGAGAAAATAGGGGAGAGTGTAGCTCTTCGCGAAACGCGCGCGTCGCCTTGTTTGAGGGGTAAAAAATCCGTGAGCAAGAGCTGTCGGCCCCCCTCCCGCGAAAGCCGCTTCACAATTTTTATTAGTTTCGAAGTTTTTTGTCACTGCGCGCTCAAAAACATAGTACGGTTTTATTTTTAATTTAAAACCACGGAAATTGTTTTATATATATTAAAATTATATATTTTCGATAAGTAAAATACATGTGCTATATATATATATATTACGAAAAAATCAAAGTGACATTTCGTCATCATATGGTAAATAAGTGTTTGCTAGTCACTTGCTAATCTTTATAGTAGTCGGCTTGCAGCCTGCCTTGAGTAATTAAGTTGAGTTTTAAATTTTTTTGCCAAAATGGCAACGCGAGGAGACATGTTAAACCCCTTAATTTTGATAAATAATTTTGAAGATGATATTTTTTAGTTTGACGAAAGCGGAATTTACAAGAGAATAATAGAAAAAATGCAAATTAGTGGTGCCTTAGCTAAACTTTGTAACACTTTGTGCAATATATATAGTGAGTTAAAGGAACAATTCAAAAACAACACAAATGGTTATTCCAGTTTTTTATACGCATGGAGTGCCTCGGTACATAGAACCCTTTATTCTCCTAGTGATGAATCTAGTCAATCTACATGCATAAGCGACATTAAAAATGAAAATGAAAAAGAATTGCTCACACTCACTCACTGGATATCCTTCAGAATAATGGATGAATATGCTAAACTGAATCAGACGGAAGAGTCAGCGTCGAAAATAGTGAGAAAAGATCTAACGCCGCAAATTAAAAAAGTGCATAGAAACAAAAAGGGTGACCAACTATATTCCGCCATAAGACTCGGAGGAGGATGTCTAGGAGAAGTTTTTAGGCTCAACAAAAATTACTTAAATGAAAAATATAGAATACTTAAGGGGAAAAAAGTTGACAGAAAAGCAGCGAAAACAAGCTGAGGTTCTATTAGAATCAAGTTTAGCGATTAGAGACACAGATAAATCAAAAGAAAATGTACCTGCAGCACTAATCAATATTGATAAAGGTGGATTGTTATTTCCTCACCCACAACTTTTGCGCTATGTTAACATAGTCAGTGACATGGTGACCCAAGAGTATAAGAGGTGGTACTATAGCAATACACCTTTAGGAGCCATAATTAAATTTGACATAAAATTAACCGATTGAGAAATGTCAATGTTGATAATTTTTACTTGTATTTATCAGAAGAAGCTGTAGACAAAGTTACTAAAGATGATAACATTAAAAAGGCGTTTTACCATGCCATAAAAAAATACCCAAAGCTGAAAACCTACCAAGACCTAATTTAGAATGCCTTAGAAAAGTTTGGCAAAGGAAAATTATGCATGCCAAGTTGGCAGACTTAATTAGGGGTCAAGTAAACAAGCGTAATGAGAGAAAAGGAAAAAGAAGTAAAGGTGGGCAAAATTTAAGGTGCAAATTGTATAATTTGTCCAAAAAAAATAAAACTAACCCTGGAAAGCTACAGCTAGTCAAAAAATCCAAAAAAAAAGTGGCAAAAAAGTGTCTTGCTAGTGAAATACTTCTGAGCCCTCTTAAGCGGAATAGGAGAAATATATTAACCCGAAAAAATTTAACAAAATTGTGCTAATAATAGTTTATTATTAAGATGTGATATTTTTTATTGAGATAAGTATTTAAAATAAATGTTCACTGAAATTAATTGCATTTTCACTTGATTTTATCTTAAAAAATAAAATGGAATTTACATTAAAATATATTTTAGAAATTAAAAATAAAATCAGTTTTTAGTTAAATTATCCAGTCCAATTTTACGGTAACCAGCTTCTGAATTTTGTGCAGTTTTTGTGTACCCTTTAATATATAAGGCCCTTGTGCATGTAGAATAATTTACACTTGTTAATTTACCAGCCGCCACATATTTAAGTTGACTGAATATAGTTTCAACAGCTGAACCATTAATTCGCACTGGATATATATATTGACCAGGATGTCTGCCACAAAAGTCCTCAACTAAACCAATAAACCGATAAATTGCTATTCGAAGCAGTTCCCATGTCTGCCAAGCTAGAAATTTTTTGTTGTTTCCAATAGTTTCACCGGATTGTAGAATTTGTATCGCCCAATTTTCAAAAAACTTTAAGCCCTCTAGCATTGACTTAATAGGAGTTGAGGTAATTGAACTTGCAGGTTTTTTAGAGAGTAGCCCATTTTCGAAAATTTTATTACAGGCTTCTAAATAAGCATGGCAAGCTATAACCTTATTTCTGTCTTTCGGGACTTCACTTTCAAACTTTGGGTTGGCATAGTTATAGAGTTCACATAAAACCGGTTCTTGCTGCATTATTCTTGCGGGTGTTACGTTAAGCTTCGACCATGCGTCCCTGTCAATATGCGATTGTTCATAACATTCTCGACGGTCCTTTTCTCTTTCATACATATCAACCAACTGTTTCCTTCCAAAAGAAATTACCTCTCCATTTATAGTAATTGTGAAATCTCTTGTATCTTCATCTTGTGAATGATTTAATGCATTTATCATATTTTTAAGTTGGTGACTAGGGCACATAATCCAGTATATCCAACCATCTTTCACAAATGGGTTCTTAAACCTTGGTAAAATGGAAAAAATCGTTGCGCCATCTACATTTGATGTATGAGTGGGAATTTTATCAACGCCTAAACTTTGTCGCAATGAAGCTATATTGGACGAGCCACCATCACAAACCAAGCCTGTCACATGAAGACCCACACTTTCAAATGACCAAATACACCGTAAAACGGTATTTGTAATTGTGGAATTAGGGACTGCCTTCGGCATTATGAAATAGGGTCCAATGATGTTGAAATTTCCACCCACGCACCGCCAAAGATATTGTAAAACATATTCTCCTTCCAGTAATTCCGTAATATATATCTTTTAGTGAAGGATACTCACTAACACACAAAGAACTGCCAATAAATTTGTGAGCTCGAGAGTTCCATAATAGTTTTCCTATAACTTTGACTTCGTTAAACACTAGAACTCCTTCTTTTGGTGGTTTTAGTTCTTTTTCGTAGTGATTAATAAGCTCATCAAACCTAGCTGATTCACTTTTCAGGTGTTTTAACTCTATTCGCTTTAACAGTGTGTATACTCGGCAGCTTCATTACTTCAAATGAAGCCAAGGCTTCATATGCAGCTGGAGACCGAGAATACACAGCAAGTGCTATTCTACAAGTCAACGGACTATAGCGGTTTCCTTTGGACCCTTTAACAAATTTTGATTGGTCTTTCAAAAAGTCATTGCTAATTTGATTTGAATCTAATTCCCAAGACTTTTTTAGAGCTTCTCCCAGCGATTTTTTACAGGCAGTGGCTTCTTCGTAAATTTGATTTAAACTAGCTTGGCCTTTCTCATTTATTTCGGAAATAATCTTTGCCATTTACAAATTTTGCTTTTCGGATAACTCAACCCTAGCATCTGACAATTTCCGCTCTAGTTCATCTATTTATTTCTTCTGGTTATGACGGAGACGTCTGGACTGAAGTATTCGTTTTTTTTTTGGATTTTGGAGTGAGAGCACTAATTGGGCAGCTCGAGGAAGCAGCAAGTCTTTTAAGTTTCTTTCTAGGTGTAATTTGTTAAAGCTTTCTCAAACGATCACGTAAATACCTATATAAATTATTTTTAAAATTATTGATATTATGTTACTTATGGTTAAATTAATATTGCAGTAATTTCATACCAATTAAGAGATCTGCAATCAGGGCATTGGTAAACTTTATTCATTAGTTTTTCATTGGGCACATTTAAAGGTGGCAGGTACCAAGTAGGACAATTTTGCGATTGATACCATTCAAAAGGTCGAGTGAAACTTGATAGGTTTTTAGTAGCTTTAAAATTTTCGCAATCAGACTGTAAAAATATTTTTAACTTGAAAAATTGAGTCTATTCAAATTCTGTAACAAGAACTTTCACCTTTGGTATTCCTGGACCAAACACGTGGCGGTCAGAGAGAAGGCCCATGGAACTATTAATGACCTCATAATCCAGCATTTGAGTATCGCAATCAAAAAAATCTACGACGTATGCTTTTTGAAAAATGCATAAAGTTGTCAACTGGCCATTTTCAGAAAAAAAGTAACTTCAATGGTACATCACAGTATTCAGCTACTGATACAAGAGATTTTTTTTTGAAGATTTCAATCTGCTCAATTACCCCACTTCAATTTTTCTTTACTATTATTTCAATATCAACTGTGAAAATATAATATATATATATTAATACTTATGAACCCAAATGCAGTTTTAATTGTGTGATCACCTTTATCAAGACTCAAGATGTAATTATTTAAATGAAATAAAGTTGAATTCACTGGTATTTCTTCTGTAGCAAGACTACCATGACAGCTAGTTGAGGCTTCTACGCTATTAGAAAAATTATTAGGTTCCATGGTCCCTGGTTCCATATCCATAGTGATATTATTTGACGAGTTAGGCAGAAGTATTCTTGACCCATTGATGGAACCTTTGATTAGATGCAATTAGAATAGTGGTTTTTATTTTATGCCTTCTTTGTTATCATACCACATTCACTTTTCGACTCACCTGTTTTTAAAATATTAAGTTCTTTCCATTTCGAATCTGGTACTAAAGTTCCAATAATTTCAGTTTGACTAGGGGTTTCCAAAGAATTTATATTATCTGCCTGAGCGAAGGCTTGAATGCATTTTGAGACAGTTTGTTTTAAAAAGAAGTTACACTGAGTTTTTTGGTTTTTCACTTTTGGCTTTAGAATAGGTTGTTTGTCGTCTTTCAGATTGCGTGGTAGCATTTCGTTAAGTTCAAATTATTTCCCAGAATTACAGTAAAAAAACTATAAACATTTCCTAAAACCGCTGTCACCGACCAAGGGTTAAAAATCTATAATTTTACGCTTTTAGCGCGCTTGGCGTAGTAAATGAAAGCGGTAAAGGTATCCCAGACTACCTCGGTCAGCACTACATTCCCGAGAAGAATCACGTTAGGGTCCCGTGACTTAAGCGCGTCTTTATTGGCTACCGCTCGAGGGGGGAAGTTTAAAATATTTGAGCCCCTCAAATAAGGTAGCAAGCGAAGGGAAAGCTAACTTTTTTTGAAGAGCTACACTCTCCCCTATTTTCTCTTGGTTTTTAGTAAATAACTCTGAATTGCGGAGATATCTTTAAGGGACGTCTCGAGAATTTAATACCACTAGGGACAATGCTTCCGAGGAGAGGTATATTTTGGCTTGCCAACTTGTTAAGCCTTACATTCTTGGTCCATGGCCTCATCCGAAAGTTCTAGAGATTACTACCGCTGATAACACATTCTCGACGCATACGCCATCTAACGGACTATTTAATAACTAAGAGAGGCGCAATTTTAAAAAATTTTCGCTAGACCTATTACGAGGGCTAACGTTTTATAGTGCACCATTAAGATTAATTTTATTTTTTGGTTTAAGCTACAATTCTCTCTGCCATACCATTCTTATATAAAAGTAATGAAAAGCAATTAAGGTTTCGAAATTTGCAGATCAGAAACATACCGGCATAACCCAATTTCATTGGATGAATTTTAAATAGTTTGTGTAGATATCTAAAAAAATGGAACTTCCAAAAATCGGTCACCTACCCCAAAAACGTTTCATATTGGTCCCTCAAAAAAAGTCCCCAGCGTTTGCTATTCAAACTGCTTATTAATTTTATTAATTTGTTGGGCAAAATAATTGGCCTTTAAAATTTGGGCACTATAAAAAATAAGTCGACCATTTCAGAGTCAAGATAGCCATAGCGAAAAATATATCCGAAAATGTATTATTTCAGTAAAAATCCCGTAGTTAAATAATGTCATAATTTAACATTAAAAAATTTAAAAAAAATACTTTCCACGAAATATTTGAGGCAGTGCAGACTTTTCCCACACTTTGAAAAATGTCAGAACGCAATAAATATTGTTTATGGTTTGACTAATTGAATTACTTTATTAGTTATACCGTAATTTCAATAGAGCCAAGGCTTGGGAAATAATGTACATTCAATATTTATTTAATAATATTTAACTTTTATAGTATGATTGAAGGTTTTTAAATAAGGATTGATTGACCTCTCCCCATCCAATGATACTACATGGGTAGTCCTGGTGGTAAATCCTTCAAACTAAAAATTTAAGGTAGTCAAAGTGTGTAATCCTTTGTGGGATGACTACTAACCAACATGAAAACACACATTCACTTATCCCTACAACTACCTATCTACGAAAACACCTACCTACAAATAATCTTTCAATTCTTACAAATATACTTGTAAGCAGAGACACCTGCAAACACACAACTCTCCAGCATAAGTACCTACCTACCTATTTACGTAGGTAGGTAGGTAGGTAGGTAGGTACATATGCCTCTTGTTACTCATGTGATAAAAACGGTTTATAACTGCATACCTGTTATGGAATATAAACGATACGTATTATCTTTCAATGTCAACTACATCACACAACTTTATGTTACATAATGTTGCTTTGTGGTTTGAAATGATTTAGAATATAAAATTACTTCGTATTTAATAGATAAGTTGTGCTTAAAATATATAGCTTAATTCTTTGCCGTAGGGGTGTAACGGAAATAATGACCTGAAACAAAAACCGTGCACTCTCCTACTCCTATACACCAAAATCTTCGATCAAAACAAAATCAAAATAACTTAACCAATTTGAAAGTAATTAATGAAAAACCATTTTAAAATATCTAAAGCTTGGAGCTAAAAACAATTAATTGGTTTCTAATAAAAGGTCAGCGAAATGTTCATTTTGGCAACTGATCAAATTTTTTATTTGGGTGGGAAAGCTACCCCAAACTAAATTAGGGGAGTCCCTGTTTACAGAATCAATACCAAGTAGTAGATAATAAAATCGTTACAGAGTGGAATTTAATTAATTTAATTTATTTAATTTATTTAATATGGAAAGTGTACGCTGTGGCACACTTATTGCCATGTTACGCTTAAGATATTCTCAGTTAGTAACTCACGCTATATGTCGTTTAAATATAAAACCCCATAGCAACAATCGTTCTACTCACCACCAGTTTTTGTTCATTCTTTTATTAAAAATTGGTTGGTGAAAATATTTGTACTTTAACCTAACCGACCTAAAATTTGTAATGCCGTTAGTTTAATGAAGCGATTTTTCTTTAAAGATAACGCTATTTACAAACAGAAAATATTTAAGAAAACACTTATACCCTTAAAGGTAATTAAATCTAAGCTTACGATATTCGCCCTGATGTTTCACCACGTGTTTTAAGTTTCACAACAGAATGACTCTGATATTATCAAAGCGACATTGTTTGTACTGATATTATACGGAGATTGACTAGATATTCCATGATATGAGATACTGATATTAGATGGTTATGGCTCAAGTGAGGTAATGAAATTGATATTGAAAGTTTTGAAAACACCACCTACGCGTAGAAGTCAGCTGACCGAATCTGATGATATGAATTATAGCAGATCAGTTTTTTTGAGATTATGAATCAGAAACAATTTGAAATCAGATTGCTGGGTAAAGGGAATATATAAGATAAACCTGATCTGACTAATTGATGTCCTTCGGATATCTATCAGATTAAGATATGATTCCTAGCTACATCACAAATTCAGTTGCCCTTTAATCGTTACAAGTATTCAAAGAGATAGTACACGAAAACCAAATGTGGTTTTTAGACAATGCTCACAGCAATAAATAAGTGTGATTCAAACACGTGTTTCCCTGTCGGGTACTCTTTTTCAACGGAAGTGGTTGAATCATGAATGTTTTTCACCGATGAATATTTAACTAGAATTCTAAAGGTTCCTCTATCCCGAGGCGAAGGGGATAATGAAAACCCTATAAAAGCTATATTTGATTAAGTTCTTATTTCAAAAATTAGAACGAAAATTATATTCATACTTTTTAATCATCAAAATTTTAATAAAAAAATAATTCGAGAAAACTTGCCTTGACGATTTTAGATATTTTCCAGTGGCGTAAATAGCGGCGTGGGGGGGGGGGGCGAGAGCTAGGGGCCCCCAAACGTTTATGATTAAAATCGGTGCTATTTAAAAGGGCCCCGAGTTGTTTTTCGCGGGGGGGGGAGTTCCTAATTACGCCACTGATATTTTCAATATGATTTCAAACCAATTTTTGTGTGATAAAACAAAACACGAAACGCTCTGTACGTGGCTTAAAGGCAGCTTGCTTTCTTGTCAAGGGGGAGATCGAGGTTTGAGTCAAGGTTTATGTGTATACTTTTGTTTATAAAATATTTTAAAAAGCGGTACAACCGAAACATTTATTTCTTACAAAGCTAACAGCATTTGAAACTGACACAAAATTTTCTGGGAATCAACCCTCGGTCTCCAGCACCAAAGTAGGGGCGTTTAAGAACCTCAGGCCTTATAATAGAATTGTAGAAAAAGGTAAAAATATGGCACGGATTTTCAGCATTTAGTCGTCGCTAGATGCCGCGAATCTACGATAGAAAGTTTTAGAAATGACGTCATTAGGAAGCTGTTGACTTTGGATTTTGTTAAAATAAACATTGACTTGATTTAATTTTTTATGAATTTCTCTTCTCAATTTAAAATTAATAGATTAACTGTAAATAATTTCGTTACCACTCAATGGAATTGTTTTACAAAAGTTGATTAATTTATTCGAGTTTAGAATTTTAGGATGTATAAGCCTATGCAAATCAAAATAAATTGTAATATGTAAATTCAATAACTGTGAGCAATCTGAAATAAGCTCCCCTTTTGCTTAATCACTTCCATTAAGTAGTTTATGCTTTATATTTCGATCGACGAATATTTTTTATATTCTTTTAAATTGTATGTCGAGAAATTTAAGGGTT